>NC_060273.1:133537911-133581064 GCF_021613505.1 Equus quagga
CAACTCCTTCACCTCACCAGTGAGGTGAGTGACCACCCCAAAGCCAGCTACTGGTCAAGTTGAGACCAGATTCCGAGTTTCTCAACTTCTGGGTTGGTTTTCTTTCGACTGTAAGCCACCTGCCTCTAGTGCTTTGGAAAATTGGCATTGCTATACTTTTTAGGGAAGTTTTTGGATGGCCCATGTTCTTCTAGCTTGCTTGGCATTCTTTCATTTTCAGCACACAAAGGTTTTATGAAGTTTCCAAAGTTTAAACGGTGTGAATGACTACAGTAATGCATGGAACCTTGGTCGCTGCATATTCAGTTATCATTCATTCATTCAACAAATAATGAAGAAACAGTTTCTATGTGCAAGAAAGTATCTTGGTACAGAAACGACACAGGGACTTTTAAGTTGTGCTCTCTGTCCTCAAAGAGCTCCCATTAACGTCACATACATTTACTAAAGGTCAGCTGTGTGCCAGGCTCTGTCGGGCGCTGGCCTACGAGGACCTGCCCTCTCGAGGCGAGGATGGCACGTGCCTCTCTTAGCACAGCACCAGGCAGTGTTGGGAGTGCTTGCGGGTGACACGAATGGAGCACTGTCAGGAGACACTGGAGGAGGGACGTCGCTTCCCACTTAGCAAGCAGAGAAATTCAGAGGATGATGAAGCAGCCTGCAGTCCACTAACGAGGATGGGAAGACTCCCAAGGGAGAGGACCGCCATGCAGGCTGGTCAAGCGGAGCCCAGCACGAGCCCGGTGGCAAGACGACTCTAAGGCAGAGCTCAACCCAGCCCACTGTTTCTCATTCTCACTGTCTACGCAACTGCCAGAGACTGCTGGAAGATGACAAAACTGGTTTTCCCACGGTAGAACTGTCTCACATGGCTAACTTGAGTCTTCTAAAAACGAACACGTTTAAAATGGAAATATCTGCACCAGATGGAAAACACACTTCATAGGAACTCAACTTTATCTGGAGAGAAAAAATAAATCCTCCCTCAAACCTTATCCACAACGCTCTGAAAGTTAAGGGAAGAAGTCTTACCAGTTTGTAGCAAACAGCAAAAGCAAGGACGTAGGTGTCTCTGCTGAACTTCACGTCCTGGTTTTTCATCTCAATCAACACTTCCAGTGCACCTGCCAAAGTGAGGCGCGGGGCAGCGGTGTTAAGTGTGTTCAAGTGAGTTTAGGGTCCTCCACTACGGACCCCCAGAGTTCTAATCCGTTCAGCACCATCTACTGAAAACTGCATTTCAGCACAATAAAAGCTATCTGTCAAAGTCATTTAGCAATTAACTAAATTTCAAAATAAATTATCAGGTCATACAGGAAGAACGAATATTTTAAAACATTCTATTTTCAGCATAAGTACCATCTGGGGTGTTTACTTTAAGGCATGACATGCGATGCGATAGTATTTTCACACTGAAAGAATGAAGTCTCCATAATTTGGCTGCTCCTCAGGAATATAAGGATCCTATTTGCTTGGTCCATTGTTTTTCCTAATTGCTATACCAACAAAGACAGCAGAATCTTTCAGCATACATAAACTGCAATACTTACTTTTATATTTGCCTTTGATAAATAACATATCCATCAAAAGGTTGAATGACGTGCAGTCTGAGAAGAAACCTCGTAAATGCTAATGAAGGAAAACAATACAGTGGGTTAAAAGTTAAAACTATTAAGGGGGTATTTATCATTATACTGCATCTTATCTGTCCAGGACTTATTTTTGTGAATACTTTATTCATGTGGCCTCCTGAATTCTCTAATAAATCTCTGATATACCAAAGATTTATTTTTCAAAACAAGTCCAAATGCTGCCCCCTCTCCCAGCTGTCGCGCCTTCAGCAATGGGCACACTGAACAAGAGGCGAGAGGTCACTGGGTTGCAGAAACACAGCAAAGGGCGTCTTCATGAAATGTGGCTGCTTCATGCTTAGGAGAGAAGAAACAGGCCCATTACCCCTGCCGGCAGTGGTCCTGGAACCAGGGTGGCAGCACGTTAACATGAAACAGCAGCTCTAAGTACGCTTGAGGACGAAGGCAGGACAGCCTCACACAACTAAGATCCTCTTTTGACAAACGAATAAGACAAAGCTGATTATTCACTTTCCGAAATAATTCACTAAAACAGTAGCTCTCAACACTTTTCTCAGCATTCCTAACGCCATGAAAACGTGACATGCGCTGCACAAACACCTTGTCCACCTTGCTCCAGCGTGCTCTTTCCTGAGAGCCCTCTATGCAGGCCCTGCTCTCTGGCTGAGAACAGGAATGAGGAAGATAACGCACACCCGCCTGGAGCTCTGGGGGCTTACAAGCTAGTGGAGCGCCAGCTCTGCCAGCGGAGACAACGAACAAGTGAAAAAATACAACCGCAAGTATCAATAAGGGCTATGAAGAACAATGAAACAGGATAAAGGGACAGAGAAGATGCTGGAAGAGGGTCAGGGAAGGCTCTCTGAGAAGACTGGCCCTCAGTGCAGTAAAGGAGAAAGCCTCGATGATGAGGGCACAGACTGGGCTGAGGGCTTGGCATGTCCAGGAAGAACAAGCAGGTCCAGAGGGCAGCAAGCGGGGAGAAGGGCAGGACATGAGAGAACACCAAGGCCCCCTGGGGCACGCTTGGGGTCTGAGTTCTGGTCTACGTGTGATGGGAAACCACCAGCCCAGCCCTGTGCATAGGAAGATACTGCAAGCCAGAAGTGCAAGCTACATATGTGATTCTTTTCAAGCAGCCTCATTAAAAAAAGTAAAAGAGGGGCTGGCCCCGTAGCCGAGTGGTTAAGTTCGCGCGCTCCGCTGCAGGCGGCCCAGTGTTTCGTTGGTTCGAATCCTGGGCGCGGACATGGCACTGCTCATCAAACCACGCTGAGGCAGCATCCCACATGCCACAACTAGAAGGACCCACAACGAAGAATTTACAACTATGTACTGGGGGGCTTTGGGGAGAAAAAGGAAAAAAAAAGTAAAAGAAATTCATGAAATCAGTTTTAATAATATGTTATTTAATCTACTAAATCCAAAATATAATTTCATCATGTAATCAATACAAAATTACTAAGGTGCTTTACATTCTTTTTTCTCTTCCAAGTATTCAAAACCCATCATGTATTTCACGTGCGCAGCACATGTAAAGTCTGAACCAGCCACGGTACAGATCCGCGTGGCCCAAGGCTCCCATCCTGGCAGGACTACAGGCTCTGGGGCCCCAACGTGTGAGGGTGGAAGCAGGACCAGGCTCCAGGTCACGTGACTCCAATTCAGTTTATCCTGCTCCCCAGGAACCTGCTCATGCACGAATGATTCATACACAGGTAGGTCAAAAAAACATCAGAACTTTACGTTCTTTTCCTTTCTTTTCATTTGTTTGTTTTTTATCATTAGACTCACAGCTATGACTTATTATAGTAAAACTTTCATTTTCTTTTAATCACAACGTTAGCAAATGCTTAATATAAAACCAACAATAGAAAAATGTGTAAAGTAAAAAGTGAGAATTTCCTATAATTCTGCCCCCTAAAGACAAACAGTAGCTTAGTGCCTGTCCTTCCAGGTCTTTAACACACATAGAGCAGACTAAAATGTGAATATGCGTGTACATTTCTTCTTTTAGGAAAATAGTCTCAAACTAACCCGTACTGTTCGGAAACCATCTTCCTCTGCCTTCTAAATTACGGCATCCTTCTAATGCATAAGTGTCCTTAAAAGAGGGGCCAGCCGGGGGTTAACCACTCCACCACGGACGGCGCACTTCATATGGAAACAGTAAGAGGCGGAAGGACAACTTAGTTATGGAGGTTCCTAAAACTAGCAGACTGTCCCTGGTGGCCAGCCCAGGCCGCAAATCTAACAGCTGTTTCTGCCCACTGATGAATTTACAATGTCTCTGCGTCCTGGTTTCCTCTCTGTAAAATGGAAATGATGATAGTGTCCACCTCCCCGGGGCTATTGTGGGAAACAAATGAAATGGAGCTTGTACGGTGCCGGAGCAATGCTGAAGACACAGTGAGTATTCAACAGATAACTACAAAAATAATCACTGTTGTTTCTGTCTTCAGGAAAATAAAATCAGAATATGTGAAAGTTTTTGTTTTTTGGTGAGGAAGATTGGTCCTGAGCTAACATCTGTTGCCAATCTTCCTCTTTTTTTTTTCTCCCCAAAGCCCCAGCACATAGTTGTTTATCCTAGTTGCGGTCACTCTAGTTCTTCTATGTGGGATGCCACCACAGCACGGCTTGATGAGCGGTGTGTAGGTCCACACCCAGGATCTGAACCGACGAACCCCAGGCCACTGAAGTAGAATGCTCGAACTTAACCATTCAGCCATGGGGCCGGCCCCAGTCAAAGTGTTGTGAAAATGGAAAAGCAGTTTACAATGTAGCCTTCAACCAGAAGTAAAAATACAAAAACAGGAGAGAAACGCAGGTGAGGGATGTTAAAGACAGAACAGCAGCCTGTCCTAACCACCCCACGAAAGCTCCTCCAAAGAGAGGCTGTCAGTCCCCGAGAAACCATGCCTCCCCATCCTCCACAACCGCCCCACGCCCTGTACAGAAACCTACTCCTCCAGAGGCGCTTCTCCAAGGATGCCTTAGAAACGCAAGGAGAGCTCATTCACTCACGGTCTCTGACAACATGTGGAGGGAGCTGCCTGTCCTGACATCCCCAAACGCCCACCCTCAGCAGCACGGAGAGCAATCAGGACAGCAACCTGGTCTTGGACGAGCTCCACTGCAGACTCCTCAAGATCCAGCTCGTAGCACAACCTCATGAAGAGCGGTCCAAACTTATACTCCCCCAAGGTGACATTTCTGTTCTCCGCGTGGTACCTGGCAACCGAAACAATTCAGTGAGCCAAACAGCAGGACATGGGAAAGGACAGACAGACCAGGGCATGTGCTCTCCTAGGTGTTGGGGACACCACAACGAGGCCCTCTCCAGGTCTGGAGGGGAAGTGCAGAACTGAGGATATCAGGAATCCTGGAAGGCAGAATTATAAATAAACGAACAGGGTTTGTTGGAAGCCCACATACCCTGTGAAATAAAAGAGGAAAAAATGTACATGGCAATCATCTTCTCAATTTAACAAGAACCCCCAGGACTGAATGTGAGGCACTGTCAGGCACAGCAGGGCTCTGGCATCTGTCAGCCCACGGGAGTGGCACTGTCTCTTCACATGGACCCTAGCTGGAGGGGAACGGAGGAAAGGGGTGGGGGGATGGCACCGCTCATCAGACCACAACTAGAAGGACCCACAACTAAAATATGCAACTATGTACTGAGGGGATTGGGGGAGAAAAAGCAGAAAAAAAAAAAGAAGATTGGCAACAGTTGTTAGCTCCGGTGCCAATCTTAAAAAAATAAATAAATAAATAAAATCAATATATTTCAGTAAATAGTCTTATGAGAAACTTGCACCAGATTAAAGACAAAACAAAAGCTTTCCCAGTTTAAATGACATTCACACCAATACAAGTGCTAAGAAGTCAGAGATAATGTGTCACCTTCTTGACAAGAAACGCTCAGGTCAGAGGGTCTGAAATCCCCCTACAAACCAAACCACAGCACGTGGTCAGGGGCTTGAGGGGAATAAGCCGCTCTTCGTTTTGGCTCAACGAAGAGCTTCTGTTGCAGCTCACTGCTCCTCTTCCCCAGCGCGGGCGCGCGTCTCAGGAGGGGAGGACAGGCTGGTGAGGCCGTGGACCCGCCATCTTCCCACTTGTCCAGCTGCCCGCGCGTCAAGGGAAAGGAGAGCAACTGGGCAGAGTCATCAGCATCAATAATGGAACTGTGACTCATACTCTGAATGTTTATGATAAAAAATAAGACTGGAAAGAGTGTTCAGAATTTTATCCTGTTTTGTTACTTTTGTAAACATTTCACGGCTTTGGGTACCAAAAAGATTGAGAATAAAACAGCCACAGGGTCTCAAGTGACTCAACTTAGTGAAACGGAAGGAGCAGAGCTGGGTTTGCTGACAGTGTGGCCGTAAATTGGTGCAACCCTTGGGAAGATAATCTGGCACTCTGTACGGACAAGCTTTGGATGGTTCACACCCTCTCATCCCTAACAGGAAATAAAGAATAAGTTTTACGCATAGAGTCACTCATCATGGCATTATTTATACTGGGGAAAAATTAGAAACAATTTAGATATTCAACAATAGGGGCACAGTTAATTAAAATACCTAAAACACAATGGAATCTTGTATAGCCATTAAAATATGATTCCTAAGTGTATGTTAACAAGAAAAAAACATTTATGCTATACTAATTTAGAAAACAAGAAAATATCACTCTATATACAGTAAAAATTACAACATGTAAAATAAACCCTACTGAAATCACAAAATCTGTGTGTGAAAAAAATCAGTGTGAAAACATATGAAAATATTAACAGTGGTTTCTTTGAGGTGGTAGATCGGCCCCAAAGACAGCGCCATCAACTCCTCTCCTTTCTGGATGTGCGTGCTGCTCCATCCATGCAGCGGTGGCATCCCTTCCCTCCCCTTGAATCTGGGCTGGCTGGGTAACCTGCGCTCGCTGAGAGAATGCACCAGAGGTGAAGCTATTCCAGTTCTGGGGGCCCCATGGCGCCTGCTGCTTCTACCTGTGCTGTGGGCTAGTGCAGCTCCCAGACTCATGAACCACCACATGGAGAGGGGGCCACACGGAGGGGCACTGAGGCATCAGAAACGCAAGCACAGCCTGCTCGGACCGCCCAGCCCAGCCACCAGCAGACTGCAGGTGAGCCTTCAGCCAACAGCAACAAAGAACTGGCCAGCTGAGATGGGCCACAATTCCTGACCCACAGAAGTGTGAGGAACAACAAATGGTGGTGGTCTTAAGTTCTAGTGCGGTTTGTTACACAGCAAGAGACAACGGTAACAGCAGAATTTGTGATATATTTCTTCCGTTTTTTTGGTGTTTTTCGTATTTTCAACGAATTTTGTGTGATTTTTTTTCTCTTCCTTTTTAAAAATAACATTATTTTTTCACATTATAAAATTGATAATGTCCAATAAAGACAAGTTTGAGAAATCAGAAAAGTACATATTTAGACAAAAAAAAATACAATGTATAATTCCCAGAGAACCACGGGTAACTTTTGGTATACATTCTTCCAGTGTCTATACATAAACATTCAACGTAAATGCAGGTCCATGTACAGAAATGGGTCTTTGAAGAATGGTAAAAAGGAGCAACGAACTTAACTTCAGAAATTCAGCCTGCTGGTGTGGTGTCACACTCTCCCGGAGAACCTTTGCTGGTTCCCTAAGAGCAGACTAAGAGTCTACCTGAGTTCCTTCTGACACGGGACACTCCCACCAGGGATCAGAGACGAGGGTACACAACAGGCACAAGCCTGGAGGGAGGACACGAGGAGCCCAGCGAGAGACACTGAGGCCTGAACTAAGACTGGTAACGGGGCTGGAGACGCGACACCAGGGAAGAGGATGCAGATGGGTTTCTCAACCGTCAGAGAGGAGAGCAAATGAAGTCAGGGGCAAGAGGCTCCCAGGCGTCTGTCCTGAGCGACTGGCCAATGTGACAGAAAACACAGGAAGAACTTGTGCAAGCTGAGTGTGAAGCCCTATGGGACATGGAAGCGGAGTTAGTGAACAGGCTGGTGAGTTCTTGGGGGACAAATATCTCCTTTTCATCCTCGGCACCTGGCACGTGGCAGGAACCCAGTGTCTGCTCAGTGAACGGACATAAATGTCTGGAGATCAGGGCAGGCATCTGAACAGGAGATTCAGAAGTCATCAGTGTACAGGTGACAGCTGACATCCTGGAAGTGGATACGATGCTCGGAAAAAGGAACAGAGTGAGAAGAGAGGACAGCTAACAGAACTCTAGGGAAATGCCTCACCTGTAAATGACATTTTTAGCCAGCTCCACATCGTCCCGGGAATTGCATAAATGAAGCAGAGTTCTCAACTCCTCCTTCAAGATGAGCTTGTTCTGGGTCAACTTCTCTTGCAAGTCTCTCAGATAGGATTCTGGAAGAAAGCACAGTGTGGAGGCCACCACTCAGGCTGACTGGGGCTGCCAGAGTCTGAGCTCCAGGCAAGACAGGACCTGGCACACCACACAGGGGTCCCAAGAGGGGCTCCTGGCCAGGCAGCTCCCATCACTGGCTGGTCTCCTCCAGACCAGAGGGTGGGAGAGGGGGCAGGACGCACAGCATCTGCGTCAGAGGGGCACAGGCCCAGCCCCCACTCAACACCTTTTGATATAGAATTTCTGGGAGCGGGAGCAGAAGAAAATGCATTTTGACTACCTGGGTGATCTTTACACACACTCAAGTTCGAGAACTAATGTCCCAGAGGCTTAGCCCACAGAACTGGATCTAAGGTGACACATGGGAAAAATAAAGAAAGAAAACGTAACCAAGATACCCAAGCCATCCAGGGGCAGGGCACCCAGCAGGAAAACCAGAAGGAAGGAGTGGACTGAAGATGGTTTACCCACGCAGTTAACTCACAGGATTCGGGAACAGTGCACGTCTCTCACTGACTCGACTTCACCTCTCTTCACTCCTCTTGGTCTCTCTACGCGGCTGTTAGAAGCACACCACAGCACTACAGAATGCACGGGGGCAAAACTCAGTCCTCTAGACAGCAGCACACGCTCCTTCAGGAACAGCATCACCTCAAGGTGATCAGTCCATCTCCATCCTGGGTCTTTGTGTCTGACCAACTGTGGCGACAGTCAAACACCGGGAGGAAACCCTGCTTCCTGGCGTCAGGAAGGGACTGTATTCTCGCCAGAATCGGGGTGAGACGCAAGGCAGGCACCAGCAAGCATCTGCTTTCCAGAAGGCAGGCTGTTCTCAGTATCAGAAGCTGCCAGGAAAAGTCTACAGGATTTGCTCCAAGGCTCAGAGCTTTGAAGAAATTCTGTTGAAAGGAGTGGTATAATATACACTAAAAACACAAGATCAGGAAGCTGAGGCAGACACTGCTCTCGATTTAAGAGAAAAGAAGGCCCCCCCAGGTCTGAGCGAAGGCAGCGCATGCTCCGATCTTTATCTGCAGAACCACACCATGGCTGAAGGTTGTAGAGATGGAAGGACCTGGGCTGAAATCTGGGCTCTGCCACTTGCATGCTGTGGAGACCCCTGTCTGTGAGACATGACGCCTCACGCGTACAGTGGGGATCAAGAGACCAACCTCCTGGGGTCATCCTAAGATAACGCAGCACAGGCCGAGCAGACAGCGACCGCCAGTAAGTCACAGACCACACTGCTCTCATTCTCATTCACTCTGTCACATGTCAGATTTAAGAGGATTTATTCTATTAAATATTTATAAAGAATTTCCAATCTAAAAGATTTCGATGGGCTAAATTTACACCTTGTCCTTCCTAACGCTTCTTAATAAACCTTAAGAATCCAAAATTTCAACAGACATAATCTGTATTTTAAAACAAATTAGTCAAGATTTAAGGGCTTATCATTTATTCATATCCTTCCAGTGTGAGACACAAGGAGGGCCAAGGTATGGTCCCTGTCCTGAAAGCGCTTCGATGTCTACTTGACAAGACAAGATATATTTCCACAGAGCTAAGTGAAAACAATGGTGAAGCACGTGCCACGTGACTGACTGTAGGAGAGAGCAATCAGGGCGGCGGACGCGGAGCGGTACTAGAGGAAGGAAGGGACTGGACAGGGCTGGAGAAACTGAGAAGAGCGGTGGGCACTCGCTCTATTCTCTGGGTGTGGGAATCAGCACAAGGAACAGCACAGAATTCCGGGAAAAAGGTGGTGAGAGCAGAACTGCGAGCAGATTCATAAGAAACCGCATTACAGACAGGGTAAGGTCCACGATGGCAGACCGAGCAGGCCGGGGGGTGAGTTTGCACATGACGTGGTGTACAACCAGTACCACTGTGGGTTCTCATAATGATGAAACGTTGACGGGATTTCATAAATACCAATGTGACATGGAGTCCACTGACACTCATTATATTCACTGCCTTCAGAACATACGCACAACTGTCACAGCCTTAAAAAGACTACGACAATTAGAAATAACAACTACACAATGATATGGAGCCCTAACTCTGCCAACTTCACAGAGCTCAACAGACCTGAGGCAGAAGGAAAATCTAGATTGAGTCGACTAAACTGGAGATTAATACAGTCTCCCCCACTCTTGGGGGTCTAGTGGTTAAGATCGGCGCTCTTACAACTAGTTGTGGCCGGGTTTGTTTCTCAGTCAGGGAGCCACACCACCCACCTGTCGGCTGTCACACTGTGGTGGCTGCATGTTGCTGTGATGCTGAAAGCTATGCCACCGGGATTTCAAATACCAGCAGGGTCACCCATAGCAGACAGGCATCAGTGAAGCTTCCAGAGTACAGAAACTAGGAAGGAGGACCTGGCCACCCACTTCCAAAAAGATTGGCCATGAAAACCCCGTGAACAGCAGCAGGGAATTGTCTGACGGAGCACCTTCCGGTGAGGGGATGGCGCAGAAAGACCAGGCAGGGCTCTGCTCTGCCGGACACAGGGTCGTTAGAAGTCAGATTGAGTCCACAGCACTAACAACAACAGCCCCACTCCTGAGATTTCTCTTCTTGCCCCATAGGTGGTACGACGCAACAGTATGGGTAGCAGAGCAGTGGGGAAGACTGCTCTGGAGGGCTGGGCTGTGAGTGAGCGGAAGCAAGACATTTCAGCCAGGCGCTCATCCAACACCGAGAGGAAGGACAGTGAAAAGCCAACAGAGACAAACAAGAGTTATTAAAAGAGAGGACACTCTTGCTGTGCTTGTAAAGGAGGGGGAAGAACCAGGAAAAACACATGTGCTGGAGAGAGGGAATGAACGCAACAAGATTGTCCAGATGCTGAAAGGGAATAGGACCTAGGCTGGTGGTGGTGTGTTGTTAGCTTTTTATAATAAAAGTTTTCAAACATACCCAAAAGCAATGAGAACAGTATAATGACCTCCCATGTGCCCATCACTCTGCCTTAAAAATTATCAATACTTTGCTAATTTTTTAAAGAAATCTTTGTTTGAGCCTACTGACTTTTCCAGCACAGAGGAGAAAACATGAAAATGTATCAGCACGCATAGCACTGTTCTGTTTCATTTCATTTCTATATAGTTATGTATGTGTGTACTGGAGACGCAATGTAAAATGTATTTTTTCCTGAGGGTCGCATCAAAAAGTTTGAAAGCCAGGCATCTGGAGCAGCTCTTCTCAGACTTTACTGTGCATCAGAATCACCTGGGGCCTGAGATCTGGCATCTTTATCAACCTCCCAGTTGCTGCTGATCCGTGAACCCTACTTTGAGTAGCATGGATTCAGAGAGGACCAGTTGCGGCAGTAGTTTAGTATTTCTCTGGGATGCTGGGAGAAGGGTAAGAACAGAGCAGTACACTCTGTGAGTAGCAGAGAGTGAGATGAAACTGTGTGAAAGGATAGACTAGGAATAAATCATCTCAATTTTTCCTGAGACAAGGTCCTCGAAGGAGAGACCGAATGGGGATGAAGACAGGAAACCTGAATGACAGATCAATGAAAGAATTAACAAAATAGATTCAATTACCTTTGGTGCCGGGAAGATTATATGCAATAGCCACCTTCTTATGCTGAAATTCTTTTAATTTCACAACACTATCTGTAAGCAGATATCTTTTAGCTAAAAATCAAAGAAAGAAAAAAAATCATTTGACTGTTTTATACTTAGCAAATAACATGAATACAGCTTGACTGCCTCTAATAACTGACTTTATCTTCATCTAGTATAAACAATCCATCTAGACGGGTACAAATGTGACAGTCCTCCTGGCGGGAAAAGCATCTGCAAACTACCAGAGAACGCAAATCCTCAGCAAGACAAGTTCTGTGTGTGTGCAAGGAGCTGGTGGTTAACTGTGTATGAAGATGGGCTGACAGGAAGCTGGGATCTGAAAGACACACATGCATCATTCGGCTAAGGGAATTGAGGAAAACAACTAAAGGCTACTGTTGAAATGCAAAGCAGGCATATCTAGTTTTGGTTTATCTAGGTAGAAGCATCCAGTGGAATGAAAAAGGTGTGGTGTGACCCCTGGAACTCCCAGTTTCACCTTCTGTGAAACGAGGAGTCCTGGCCTCTCAGAGGTGGACTCTAGGAATCCTCACGATCCATCAGAAATCACCGACCACGATTTGGGAGAGGAGTTTGGGGAACATCACCATTTCTTTAGGATGCTTGCTGTGCACGGAGTGGAGCTTGGCCAAAGAATCGTGCACTAAAAGGGCTCTGTGTACCCCAGTAACAAGGAGACAAGAAAAACTGCCCCTTCTTTACGGAGGGCGTCCAGAGGAGTGGTTACACGGGGCTCAACTGTGGTCGCCCGGGTTCAGCCCCCTCCTCTCCCGGCGCCCTGTGACCTTGGGCAAATCTTCATCTTGCAGTTTTCCCCTCTGCAGAAAAGAAAAGAGTACCTCTCATCGGTGTGGTGCGGAGAAAAGGAATTAATGTCTGTAAAGTGCATCAGAGTGAGTGAGGCCCGCACGTGCAGGGTGTTTTACTACCATGCACAAGCACTGTCATGAAAACGTTAGGCTAATTTCTTAAGGAGGACACCTGCCCCGGGTCCTGCGGAGCCGGACTCGACTCCCGCAGAGCGGTGCACCGGGAAGGGGTCTCCAGGGACCCCGCGGCCCAGGTCGAGCCCCGCGCTCCGTCCTCTGCTTCCCAGGTGCACGGGTGTCCACGACCCCGGGCCCCGCGGACCGCCGCGTCCAGAGGGCAGAGCCCGCGAGCGCCCGGGGCGAGGCCGCTGAGGCCCGAGCTCCTTGTCCCACCCTCTCATTCCCGGCCCGCCCGGTACCTCCGAGGGGGCAGCCGGAGCAGGCGAGGCCCGAGTCCCCCGCCCCGGGACGCACCGGGCTGCGCAGCGCCCGCAACAGCCCGGAGCACGGCCTCCACGCGGCGGCCATGCTGCCGGACCGCACCAAGTCCCGGGGCGGCGGGGGGGGGAGAGGGGGATGGCCTGACTGGGGCCCGCCCCTTCCTCGGGCCCGCCCCTTCCGGCCCTCAAACTCCCCCCGCCCGCGTTCCCTTGGTATGCTCCAAGATGGCGTTCCCCATGGAGCGGTTCGCGATGTTCCTGGCGCGGAGGAGGCTTGTGCCTGCGCCCGCCTTGGCAGGTGGGTGCTGCTGCCGTTCGTGGGGCTGCTTCCTGAGGCCCCTGGGGACTCTTCCTTGAGTGAAGGGAGCGATGGGCTCTCAAGAGAGAGGACATAGCTCTGGTTTCTAGTTGCCGGAGACGCCATCTGGGGTGTTTGGTAGCGCGGAAAAGTGAGGCGAGGTCTCTAACCCACCTCTTTCCCTAGAATAATGGTGTCTGCCCGCCCATAGGTGCGAAGAGCAGAGGAGTCATAGCGTGAGGGCTTTTGGGTATGATTTGCGGGGTTTGTGTGTTATGGTGGTCGTCTTTTTGCTGAGCATGAAAAGTCCAAATGGTCCACCTCGGGGCTATGGACTTTTCTGCCTGCTCAGGTTTCCTTGCGGGGACGTCATAGACCTTCTCCTCGCCCCGCACACTGGCAGGACCCCTGGTCTTCACTTGGTGGAAGGGTTTTTCAGTCCTAATCTCACTTTACCTCATGTCCTTGGGCACACTTTTTGATTGACCTTTCTTTGCTACAGTTTTCCACGTGTAGACAGTAAATGCTAATAGTTATTTCTAAAATACTGTCATATCTGATGAATGGCAGCCCACCCAAAGCCTGTTTAGTGGATCGGCTGGTGAAGACATTGGGAAAAAATGTTTAACATTTACAGAAGCTAAACCCCGATTTAAATAGCTGCATGGAGCTCGTAGCTGCCGCAATGGATAGCACAGGTGTAACCTACCACAGGTTCACCAGTTCAAACTAAGACCAAAATGCTAGCTGGAAATTCTGTCAATTCACCACTATCTAACTTCCATTCCCTTCTTAGAATAATTGCCCCCAAACGTTCTAAGCAACCGTGATACTTCCTGATGGGCAGTGGAAACATGGACTGTGATCATGGTCTGTTATCTCCTCGTTCCAGCATACCCTGTAGCCCCTGTAATAAAGCAACACATTGCTGCTCACACTTTGGGAACAGCCATTAAACACCAATGGAAAACCTCATACTTGGCCACCAGAGGTTCTCTAAGGATTAATTGGTTGACTTAGCTGGTGAAAACGTTTAATGCCACACATTAGGTAAAGTGGTATGTACAGTACCTAACACCTCAGTAAGAATTAACCATTGTAGCTATTTAGTAGCACGGTATTTATGATTGTTACTAAGTAAAGGCTTTTCAATTTAAACAAGATCTGGGATTGCCCATCATGGAGAGGATCATGGTTGCTTGGAATGTTTGGGGGCAATCATTCTAAGAAGGGAATGGAAGTTAGGTAATGGTGAATTGACAGAATTTCCAGCTAGCATTTTGGTCTTAGTTTGAACTGGTGAACCTGTGGTAGGTTACACCTGTGCTATCCATTGCGGCAGCTACGAGCTCCATGTGGCTATTTAAATTAGTTAAAATTAAATTAGTAGTTCAGTTCCTTAGTCACACTAGCTGTATTTTAAGTACTCAATAGACACCTGTTGCTAGTGGCCACTGTATCAGACAGCTCAGAATTGAACATTTCCATCATTACGGAAAGTTATATTGAACAAGCACTGGCTTAGACTATAGATGAAAGGAGTCTTGTAATTGGGAACTGGAAACTATAAGGCAATTAATATAGGTATGTAGGATAGTACCTTATGGGCCACTCCAGATCAGAGAATGCCAATAAGGAGTTTTAAGTCATCAAAGCATTACAAGATAAGAAAGGAAAAATACTCTACTTTGTACAAATTCATGACAGATCAATATTTGGAACACTTTGGTGCTTCCATTGATTCTCCTTGCAACATAAAGGAAAAGGGCAACTAAAATGATCAAGAGGATAAAAGGAAAATTTATTGAGAAGAAGCAAAAAACTGACTTCAGTATATGAAAAGGCTGGAAAGGAAACTTCTCAAGCCCCTATTACATGGTGGACATTAAGCTAGCACTTAATACATGTCCTCATTTAAACTGTGATACGAGGTTGGCATCATTTCCCTGGTTTACATACAAAGAAAAGAGGCTCAGAGACCTGGTATTACTTGCCCACATTTTATAGACTTTCTTAGCAAGGCAAGGATTCAGACTCAGACTTTGTGACTCCAAAGCCTGTCTGTGTCCACAGTCACACTGCTTCCCTTTGGATGAAAACGGATTTGGAGACATTTGGCCAAAAGCCAAGATAACTGTAAAATGAGTTAGCATATGGTTAGAGCCAATCAGTTTTCACTAAACTTTGAAATTCTGGTCCTTGGAGGTATCTTTTCAGAATTAAATGGAGAAAATATTTCTTTTTATGGTGGATAGTTATGTTAGAGAATACGATTGCCCAAAAGCTGACTGCCTGAAGGGTAAGCAGGTTCAAGAAGAGTATATATATATACTCTGGGTGGCATTTTCAGAGTGGAGTTAAACAGGCTCAGAGACCTCAACCTGGGAGGCCGTTACCATTCCGTCCCCTTGCTGCTTTCCTTCACTGTGGTCTGAGGATCAACATCGTCATCATCACCTGGGAACCTGTTAGAAATGCAGAATCTGTCCCCACTCCAGACCTCCTGACTCGGAATCTGCATTCTGTCAGGATTCGTAGGCACATTAAAGTTTGAGAAGCTGATCTAGATTTTCCACTTTGCCATTGTCCACCCAATTTAATGTTCTGTCTGGCTTTATGGAAGTTCTTTGATTCTAATGTTAGTATACAGACCTTCCAACTGCTATACAGAGATGGAAAGACTTTAAACGCTGTCGTTTATAAAGTATCGCAAAAAGAGGCACATCCTGCTTTAAAAGGCTTACAGGAAATGGAATGCCTGTCTTCCTGAAGGTGTAGTAATTTCCTGTTGCTGCTCTAACAAATTGCCACAAATGTGGTGGCTTCAAACAACGCAGATTTAATAGCTTACTGTCTGTAGGTCAAAGGTCTGACACAGGGTCTTACTGTGCTAAATCAAGGTGTTGAAAGGGACTTGTCCCCTTTGGGAAGCTCTGAGGGATGATCTGCTTCCTTGCCTTTTCCATCTTTAGGGACCACCTGCATACCCTGGTGATGGTCCCCTTTCTCAAACATCTTCAAAGTGGACAGGGGCGAATCAAGTCCTTCGACCACGCTCTGTCCTTCCCGGGTCACACTAACAACCCATCTCCCTCTTCTACTTTTAAGGACTTTGTGGTTACATTGGGGCCACAGCAATAACCCAGGACAGTTGCCTCACTTTAAGATCAGCTGATTTGCTGATCTTAATTCCATCTGCACCCTTAATTCCCCTTTGCCGTGTGCCCTAACCTATTCACAGGTTCTGCGGATTAGGACATGGACATCTTTTGGAGGACATTATTCTGCTTACTGCGGTTGGTAACTTATTCATCTGTTTGTCATTGGTTTCTATTAGGAAAATTTTCCATTTGCCAAATTTAAATTCTTCATCCTTATACCTATTTCCTTTTGTTCTACCCCCAGTGGAGATGGAAAATGATTACTGGTTACTTTCTTATAAAGCAAACATTAAGAAGTTCATATATATAAGGGCTGCTTGGCTTACCTTTTGTAGATTCACTAGCCCTAATTTATTGTGTTTTCAGGTCATGTGATGCCCCAGAACAACTGCACACACAGGACATTGTAGGGCTCCTGTCTTTCCCCACCCTGACCTCTCCTGCTTTTTGCCTCCCAATTTAAACCTCTTGAACATTGATCTAGATAGTTGTCTTTTATGACTCCAGAATATGGAGGAGTGATTTCTTTCTTTTTTTTTTTAAAGATTTTATTTTTCCTTTTTCTACCCCAAGCTCCCTAGTACATAGTTGTATATTTTTACTTGTGGGTCTTTCTAGTTGTGGCATGTGGGACGCCGCCCTAGCATGGCTTGATGAGTGGTGCCATGTCCATGCCCAGGATCCGAACCAGCGAACCCCTGGGCTGCTGGAGCGGAGCGCACAAACTTAACGACTCGGCCCCAGGGCCCACCCCAGAGGGGCTAGCTTAAAGCGTATGCTAGAAGAAGAAATAGAGAAGAAGTGAGAAATTATAATAATAATAAGTAGAGAATAAGTAAGTCACTGTTCTGGAGTAGATAGCTCACCAGTCCTCCCCGTAGCTCACGCTCACATGAAAAAGGCAGCTCTTGTTTCCCACAGAAAGGAGAGATCCTTCTGGTTTCAGAAATTGGAATTCAATTTGCTTAGAAAAGCTGCTATAAATTGTGAGTGGGTTACCGGAATTGATTCTTTTGGTTCTGTGTTGAAGACTGTTAGAGCTTGCAGGGACCTTGAATACCACCTAGTTCAGCTCCCTCATTTGCAACTGCAGGATCTGAAGTTTTCCACCAGCTGACAGAACTCAAACAAAATCCCAGGTCTCCTCACTGCTGACTTGGTGTCCAGCTGCGCACCTAGCGTAGCCAGTGACTTTACTCATCCTTCTTGGCAGGTCTAGGAAGGTAACTAACAATTTGTAATATCGTTTCTATGAAAAAGGCATTCTAAATTCCAAACATCTAATTGTGTTTTTTTAAAATAATCCATTTGAAATGTGGGCACTTTTTAATAGATACTGTTTTTCTTAATGTCTTAGCTCCCCTTTGAGACAGTTTTTGGAAGCCTTTTCATGTTATCACATCATTGTCTAAGCTTTAGACCTCAAGTTTAGACATATTATTCTAGTAAAGGCCTGACCTGTGCTTAAGGTAAGGGAGGGATTGGTTTGTGTATGAATTCACAGATGTGTTTATATGTAGATATATATATATTTTGTTGTTGTTGTTGGGAGATGGAGAGAGAATCACAATAGTGAATACTGTGTTTGCTCACCCCTGCCATCTTTTTCTGTTTGGCTTATGGCCTGCTTTGACCTGTAGGTAATTGTCTGCTGTTCATTCCTTGTTTTTTTTTTTTTTTTTAACAGAT
Source organism: Equus quagga (assembly GCF_021613505.1). NCBI lineage: Eukaryota > Metazoa > Chordata > Mammalia > Perissodactyla > Equidae > Equus > Equus quagga. The sequence goes on from NC_060273.1 coordinate 133,555,911, forward strand.
TTATTGAGATATAATTCATAGACTATACAGTTCATCCATTTGAAGTATTCAGTGGGTTTTTTTGTACATACTCAGGGTTGTGGAGCCATTACCACAGTCAGTGGGGGATAGCATCTCATTGTCATCACCTCAAAAAAGAAATCCCATTTCTGTTAGCAGTCACTCCCCATTTCCCCCAAGCTTTCCTGACCCCCTACCCCCCAGATTCAGGCGACCATTAATCTGCTTTCTGTTTCTTTAGATTTGCCTATTGTGGACTTTTCATATAAACACGCTTATATTATATGTGGTCTTTTGTGAATGGCTTGTTTTTCATTTAGTATAATGTTTTTGAGGTTTATCCATGTTGTGACATTTATTAGTATTTCATTTCTCTTTATGCCAAATAATATTCCATTGTAAGAATATACCCCATTTTGTTTATCCATTCATCAGTTGATAGATATTTGCATTGTTCCACTTTTTGGATATTATGAATAATATTGCTGTGAACACGTGTACAAGTTTTTGTGTGGATACATGGTTTCATCTCTCTTGGGTACATACTTAGGAGTGGAATTGCTGGGTCACGTGGTAACTCCGTGTTACATTTGGAGGAAGTGCCCGACTTTTCCGAAGTGGCTGTACACTTTACATTCTCACCTGCAGTATGGGGGGGTTCCAGTTTCTCTGCATCCTTATCAACAGCAGTTATTATCTGTCTTTGGATCATGGTCATCCTAGTGACTGTGAAACAGTATTTCAATGTATTTTGCATTTCCCTGATGGCAAATGATATGAAACATCCTTCCGTGTGCTCACTGGCCATTTCTGTGTGTGTATATGTGTGTGTGTGTATATACATACATAAATATACACGCATACACATACATATTTGTATATTGTTTTGGAATGTGTTCACATTCTTTGCTCGTTTTTCAGTTCTCTCTTTAAATTTTGAATTGTAAGAGTTATTTATATATTCTAGATTCAAGTCCCTTATCAGGCAAAAGATTTAGAAATATTTTCTCCCCTTCTGTGTGTTGTCCTTTCGCTTTCTTTACAGTGTCCTTTGAAGCACAAGTCTTTATTTCTGGTTAAGCTGCCATTCGTTCTTTGTCGTTTATTCCTTGAGCTCATGTTTACTGAGTGCTGCCTGTGCCAGGCGTTGTGCCAGGCGTTGTGCCAGGCGCTGGGAAGACAGCTGCTGTCTTGTGGGTGGTTACCTCAAATTTGCCTTATTAGGTTTGTCTTATTTACCACTGTGGTGCTGGGTCAGTGGGTAAGATAGTACTCTCTGTCTTATGCGAAATAGGAGTAAATATGCTGATCTAAGTCAGATGGAAATGTTTTTAGGACTAACTGGTGATTATAAAGCATTCGATTAATGAGTTAAGCAACAGTTTAGCAAATGTTTGGGGTTCTAAGGCCTTCTAGGGTTCACCTAGGCTGTAATTTAGTGGAGACAAATGGCTCATAGCCCTAAAGTTATAGGAACAAAATTACCAGAACTTTTACCCATAACATTATTGTAAAAGTTTTCAGTTTCCTACATCTTCTACTTGTTGGAGGTTGAATATATTTTGTCATGAACTGAATTGTAAACAATATGATGTTGGTTACAGTATCATACTAGAATCTTTAAAAAATGAAAAAGATACGTTTAATAAAACACACATATAGGCAGCCCCATGGCATAGTGGTTAAGTTCACACAGTCCGCTTCAGTGTCATGGGGTCTGTGGGTTCAGATCCCGAGCGTGGACCTACACCACTCATCAAGCCATGCCATGGCAGCAACCCATATACAAAATAGAGGATTGGCATAGCTGTTAGCTCAGGGCCAGTCTTCCTCACCAAAAAAAATTAAAAAAAATAAAATAAAATAAAAATAAAAAACAAAAAAACGGATGTATAAACTGAACCTGTTGTGAAACATGCCTGTTGAGATCATTGTTTTTTCCTCAGGTAAAAGATACCTGCTTTCTGAAGCATACGTGGACAGCCGCAAGTGGGAAGCAAGAGAAAAAGAACATTGTCACCTCGGTAGGTACCTCTGGGGCTGTTAGATGTGGCATTTCAGTCACTCCGTATGTTTATCATCATATATTCATGTGGTATATGTATGAAATGATGCTTTTATGATGATCTAATTCAGATAAGCACATTTGGTCTTAAAAAGAATTTGACTGTTGTTTTACACATGGCAAAATCATCTTTGCTATCCTGCAAATTTCTGTTTCTTTTTTGCCTTGACAATTGGTCTCCTTGAGTTATGTAAGCAGTTCTTTTCTTTCTTGTTTTTTGTCCGTTTTTATCATACAGTGAGTTACCATGCAGCTTGTTTTACATTATCTGCAAAGACAAATGCATTTTGATCCTTTTTGTTGTCATCTCTTGTGGTCTTCAGAGCTCTTTCTAACTCCTCTTCATCACCAGGCAACAGATTTAAAGCAGTGTTATAACCTCATAGACACCGTTTGGGAAATGGTTGGCAAGCATCTTCTGAGGTGGTAGGCTCCTAGCCACACCTCTCTTTCCCTGTTCCTGGGCCACAGTACCGATGGCAGCCTTTCTCTTATGAAATAACTAGGCCTAAAATCACTGACCCTCTAAGCACTTTGTAGAAATGTACGTACTTCCTATATATAATATGTATCATATATAACAGCATCAGGATGTTGATAAAGTCAGACTCTTAGTGATAATTTTGGGGACTGATGTAATTTCTTGATCAATTCCAGTACTGATCTAATATTTTCCCCTAGATTTCTTTCTCTGCTTTTTCTGTTTATGTTAAAGAATCGGGACCCTCTGTGTTTGTGGAGAGGACAGTCTTTTGTCCTGTCTATAATGGCTACCTTGGGGAGCGGGGGCAGTTCAAAGAGCTCATTTTCTTCCCTGATGATGTGATTGCAAGGGCAGAGCTGGGGTCTGAGTCCTGGGGTGGTGTCTGGGCAGGAGCCAGCCAAAGCTGAGCTGCAGAGACGCCAAAGATGAGAACTATAGGCTTGCAATGAGATGTGGAGTCGCTGTGACCCACAGATAGAAGTGCAGATGGACACAGATGTGGTGTACAGGCAAAGTTAAATACCATGAGTGGCATTATCTTAAGTGACAGTTTTATTCACAAAATGGTGAACCACTTTGGTAAGGTTGTGAACGAATCAAAGTGCTATCTATCTTTCTTTGATTTACGTGGCAGTTGCATTTATGGAAAATTCAGCTTGTTTTCTAATTATTCCCCCAAAAGTGCTTTGCGTTTATTTGTAAAATGGAGTTAGTTCTGTTAATTATAAGGAGGTTTTTTTCTTTTTTAAATGTGTGAATGATTGCCATGTTATAGATGGCATGGTATGTGGGGTAAATATTTTAACTTTTTATGTGGAAATAATTTTAAACTCACAAAAAATGGTAAGACTAATACAAAGAACATCTGTATACCCTTCGCCCAGATTCACCTATTGTTGTCATTTTGACTCATTGGATTTTGCTTTCTCACTCTCTATCTGCACACACATTTTTTTTTTAACCATCTTGAGTTTCTTGCAGATATTAATGGTCCTTTATCCTGAGTGCCTTGGTGGACATTACCTGACGTATTTTAAGAAGCCAGTTCCTTTTTCTAATGGACTGTTCTTCTCCAGGGTTTTGTCTGATATTTCCTCATGACTGGATTCAAGATATGCTTCCCTGGCCAGAATACTGTCAGTGATTTTGCGTCCTCCTTCAGGTGTCACATCTGGAGACAGCTGATGCCCACCTGCCCTGGCGGGTGATGTTAACTCTGATCACTGGGTCAAGTGTGTCTGGCGTCCCCACTGGAGAGTTACTGCTGTCTCCCCTGTGCCTAACGGGCCGTCTGTGGGGAGACACCTTATAGCATGCCCCTGTGCTGCTGCTTGTTGACAGTCCCATCTAGGTCTGGCTTCATGGAGCTTCTTGCCTGAATCACTCTTAGTGTGATGGTTGCAGAAGGAAGGATTCCAGCTCCGTGAGCACCTCCGCGTGGACTAGTTAAGGTCTGTGGTGGATTGTAAGCAAGAGCCCCCCCCCCCCACCGCCGTCTCTCCTGTTCTTTCTCTTTTTATCTGTTTGTTATCAGTATCATCTTGCGGATTCCTCTTTTTTTTTCTTTTAATGGTTCATTGTCAACCTTAATTATTTAGGGGTCCTCTTGTCCCAGATTGGGCTGGTCAAAGCACTGTCACCCTGGCCCCCCATGTTCCATCTTGCGCCTGTCAACGAAAATAATCCATAACCAATCTATAAATGAAAATTTGGGAGAGTGTATTCTGAGCTAAAATCTGAGGACCATGGCCCAGGGCCTTTCTTCCCAAAGGAACAAAGGGCACCAAAGCACTGAGGTGTACAGAGTGGTTATATACCCCCAAACAGGATCTTTCACATATGATTGAAATGTCCCTTTTACAGTAGCCTCGAGGCAATGGATGGGCATAACAGGTAGGTCTGCTGTCTCAGTGAACACAGCAGGGTGGCAGGTCTGTTGTCTCCACCTAGCTGGTCACAGGTGAGCACAGCAGTCAGTTCCTAACCTAAGGAAAGGTGCTTATCCTTAAGGAAATGCCAATGTGGGGGGAAGTTGCACCTTTATCTTAAGGCCATTTGTTCTTGCCATAGGAAATGTTTAAAGCAGATATACAATGTGTGCTCAACGGCCACAGTCAGGCCCTTTTGGAAAAAACAAAGTCAGGCCGAATTAGGTTTACACCAAATGTCTTCCTCATATATCCTATTGCTTGCCATTTCTATTTGCCACGCCTTTCCTGCTCTAGGCCTAGACTCAGTTATTCCTCCAAGGACCCCTGTTCCTTTTAGTGGTGAATGGTATTAGAAACCAAGATCTGTGCACTGGGGGTCCTCTTGCTACTATGGAGTTTTTGCTTCTTGGCCCATTCAGTGGACAGAGCTAGAAAAATATGTAAACATGTATATGTAAACATACATGTATGCACATATGTGCGTATCAGCTCACATGTACATATTTTACAAATAATGAGCTCATCCTGAAACCTCCAATTCCCATTCATCCTCACAGGGTCTGCCTTGCCTGCCTCTCTGGCCTGGACAGTGTTCTGATGTGTTGGATAATCTTGGCATTACAGCTTGTCTAATTTTCCTGTGTACTGCCCATTAAGTGCCCAGTAATGCCCTGCAGTCGTTGTGATGGTCAAAAAAATACCCCATATATTCTAAAATGCCAGAGCCACTGTTGTAGCCATGAAACCAGCATGGACTCAATTAATTATATTGCAAAGCTTGTTCTGACGTGCCATATGTGAATTATAAGAAAAGTGCTGTGGAAGTACTGAGAGGAGAGGGAGGAACTTCAGGACAGCAATTGTTAAACACCTTCCTAGGTATGAAGGGAAGATTAGGAAAGGAGACCATTTTATTTGGCGCCTTGGTATGGGGTATCGTCATCTCTCTGGTATTCGGAGACAGATTTAGGGGAACGTTGTCATGGATTCCTGCAGAAGCAGAAGCTGTTTGTTAGAGAATGAACACAATGATCTGCAACCAACAGGTATTGCGTGGAGCTAATTGCCGCCTTCTGTTAAAACTGGTGGAAAAGCAGTGGCAGCCACCACTTCCTGGGTAGGCCCTGCTGGAGCGGGCCCTGGGCACCGGCTCCCTGTCCCGGGGGCGCTCGGCCCCTCCTTATGTGTGCCGTGTGCCGGGGTGGAGAGTCTGCACCGGGGCACGCACCTGGCGTGGACCCGTTGCGCCGCCTTGGGAAACTGCATGGACCTGCGTCCCTGGACCGTCCATGCGTGGTGATGGGACCTGCCAGGGAGAACGCCGTCCGGCCGGCGCTCTGCACGGGCGCGCCCCTTAGGAAGAGCGGAGAGAAAGTGCTGCGAGACCGCGCAGCTCCTCGGGGCAGCGACTGAAACTCGGCCCTCCCTGGGATTCCGCGGGTTTCTCCAGCTGCCCCTCGAGGGCTTGGCGGGGACGCGGCCCTGGGCCCAGTGCGCGCGCAGGCGCCGCGCCGGGGCTGCGCTGCCGAGACCGGCCGGCAGGTGGCGGTGCGACCTCGGGGACGCCGCAGCTCGGGAGCCGCTCCGCCTTGCGCGTGCGCGGAGGGCGCCGCCGCAGGTGGAGCGCTGTGATTGGGCACTGCGGCCTGGCGCGGGCTCGCTGATTGGGGGAGGGAGGAGGGCGAGATGACGCTGTAGCTCCGCGCGTCCCCATTGGGCAGCGGGTGGGGCGGGGTGCGCCGCCGGCGCCGGAACACGGGAACGTGGCAGGGTAGCCGCCCGCCGCCCCTCAGCTCCTGCGGGCGCCGCCGCGTGCCCGCTTCTCCGGCGGCGGCTCCGGGACGTCGAGTCGGGGGCGTGGTGCTTTGGTCCCACGGCCGTGGGCGGTGCCCCGAGATGTGCGCACGCCCCGGCGGGTGGGCGAGGCTCCCAGGTGGACACGTGCGGGATGGACGCCGAGCTGCGCTCCCGCTGCGCGCGGTGGCCGTCGCCCCGACTCCCAGCGGCGGGGCCGTGTCGTGCAGTTTCCCAGTGGAGGGTGTGGGGAAGGGGCGGACCCATCCCCTGGCCCGCCGCGCCCTCAGCGCCGGCCCGCCTCCGCCCGCTGCGCTCGCTCCGAGCTCACGCTGTGGGCTGTTTGCTGCACGTGCCGGGCTGTGCCATTTCACGCATAAACACTGCGGTATACATCTCTAAGAGAGAAGGAGGTTTTCAATACCGTTGTCGCACCTGTAACGTTAATCGTCGACATGTGAAATACCAGTCAACACTCGGCTGTCCGTGAAACTCCCCTAAGGTGTTTTAATGGTTGAATGAGGACCCGCAGAAGGTCCGTACAACGCGGTTGCTGATGTCCCCCTTCTGCGTCTTTCAGGTTCTTTATGGAAACAAAGCAGGGAGAAGGGTGTAGTGAGCCCCCCAGTGCCCTCACCGCCTTCCCCGCTGACCAGTCCCCTGCAGTCTTGCTTCCTCCAGTCCCTACCCCTTCACCAGATTGCTTAACAAATCCTTATCAGAGCATTTCACGTGTATTTTGATAATGTACCTCCAAAAGGTAACGATTTTTTAAAAACAGAACTATAATACCATTCTCATGGCTAAAAATTAGTAATTCTTTAACATCATTAAATATTCCATCAATGTTCACATTTCCCCAATGTCATATAAATTTCCTTTTAATTTACAATTTGTCGAAATGGGATCCAGATAAGGTCCATACACTGTAATGTGTTGAGAGGTCTCAAGTATGTTTTAATTTGTAGGTTTCTCTCTTTCTTTCTTGTAATTTGTTTGTTGAAGAAAACAGATGTTTTGTCTTGTGGAGTTTCCCACATTCTGGATTTGCTGTTGTCATCCTTGTGTGTCTAACATGTTCCTCCACCTTCCATATGTCCTGTGAAACTGCCAGTCAGAGAAGGAGCCTTGATCAGCTTCAGAATTTGTTTCTGTGTGTTTTTCCTTTGGCATGAATACTTCATAGGAAGTGTTGAATTCCTGTTTGAATGCAGGTTGAAACTGAACACCACCGCCATTCTTGCAGACACTTCTCCCTTTAGCTGAGGTTTAGTTTTGCTGTGTCATTTCAGCTGTGGAGGCCTTTGGCTGTTGCAGTAGTTTTTCACACGTTGCCCCTGAAGCCTGATGGAGATTTTCTGAAGCCTGCTTTCCTAACCTTTGCCAGTTGTGTCTTTGCATCTCTGTGACGTCTACTAATCTGTTTATGTTTACTATCTGCCAGCAGTTGTAGAGGTGGTCTGATTATGCTCATCATCCTCATTTAGTCTCATTTTCTTAGTATATATGTAGACCAAGCTTGCCTTCACATTTTTCCATTATTGAAACTTTATTTTAAAGCTTCTGGTGCCAGGGAGACAGACAGATAGAAGGAAATCTAAATATCTGCATTCAGAATGGCTCCCATGTTAGTTTTTCCTGCTTCCTTCTATTACTCTACACATTGTATGTCACCTTCCTTGTTTTTCTTTTTAAATGTGGGAATCAAAAACAGTTTCAGCCTGTGTTTTCTAGATCTCTTCTTCTAGGAAGTACAATAACAATTTGTATCTACTTCTTTATTACATAAATCAACAAGGTGTGCAGATGGTCGCCAGCCCAGAAAGAGCTTAGCGTTGACTCAGTGGGTACCGGTGATGTACAGTTACACAGAAATCATGAAGAGCTGAAACCGTCTGATGCCTTCTCACCTGAAGCTCCCAGGATTCAGTAGAGGCTCCATCTTTCTTTCAGTGACCCTGCTCATCTCCACTCTGACCTGGAGACCACCCTCTTTTATAAGAGGCTTCTTCCACAGCATGTCTCTGCTGTAGATTTTGTGACCCGTCATTGAGGAGATTGCCATTTTCTTTCTGAGAACTTTATGTATTTGGAAGCTGTGTTACTTTGGTGCACACCAGTTTCAAATTATCTTCCTGGAAAAATGAATTTTTGATCATTTGTAATGACCCACCTAATCTGTGAAAGTAATGTTTTTTACCTTTAAGTCCATTGTTTCTGATATTAATATGGCTATACCAGCTTTCTTTTGACTACTATCTGCCTAGTATATTTCTCATTCATTTATTTTCAGCTCTCCTGTGTTCGTGTGATTTATATAGCTAGATTTTGCATTTTTAACAAATCTGACAGTCGTCTTTTTAACTAGAAAGTTCAGTCTGTTTACATTGTCATTTTGTGATTGCTGATATATTTGGATTTATTTCTATCACATTTTGTGATTTATCCCATTTTTCTTTTTTCTTTCTTCCTCTTATCTTCTTTTGGATTGATTTAGGGTGTTTTTGTTTTTACGTTTTTTTCCCCTTCACTGGTCTAGAAATTATATCCTCTATTTCTACTCTTATAGAAGAGTGGATCCTACATTCTACATTACATCTTTAGATGATGGCTCTGTAACTCCTGACATGGATATTTAACTTAAAATCTAATGATAATTACACACTTTTAGAAGAGTTCAGTCCAGTCACACACACATACCCCCAGCCTTATGGTATTGTCTAATATTAAAGTTTTATCCTTTTAAAACACACACAATACATTATTATTTTAAAGTTTTATCCTAGATTTAACCTACTTTATTTATGTGCCATTCTTTCTAGCATCTCAAATCTTCTTTAAAGGATTATTAAATTTTCTTCTTTTTTTTTTAAAGATTGGCACCTGAGCTAACATCTGTTGCCAATCTTTTTTTTCTTGTTCTTCTCCCCAAAGCCCCCCAGTACATGGTTGTCTATTCTAGTTGCAGGTCCTTCTGGTTGTGCTGTGCTGGACGCCGCCTCAGCACGGCCTGATGAGCAGTGCCATGTCTGTGCCTGGGACCTGAACTGGCAAAACCCTGGGCCGCCGCAGTGCAGCGCACCAACTTAACCACTTGGCCTGGGGCCGGCCCTTAAATTTTCTTCTTCCTAAAACACGTCATCTTAAAAGCACAACTTCTAAAAGGTTTCTTTAGTGAGTATTTGTTGCTAATAAGTTCTCTTAGTTTTCATTTGTCTAAACATGTCTTTATTTTTCCCTTATTCTTAAAAGATAGTTCTGTCAGATACATTGTTGACAGTATTTACTCCCAACGCTTTGAACACATCATTCTACTGGCTTCTCTAGTTCCCATCAAGAAAACACCTGTTGGTATACTTGTTTTTCCTTTGTGAGTAATTTATCTTTTCTTCTGGCTACTTTTAAAGTCCTTTTATTCTTCAGTTTCACTACAATGTATCATGGTGTGGGTTTAATTTTACTTAATTGATTTGAGATTTCATGTGTTTCCTGAACCTGAAAACTTACATCTTTTATCCTTTCTAAAAAATATTTAGCTGTTATCTCATAATGTAGTACCTCTCCCCATTCTCTTTAACTTCTTTTAGAAATTCAATTAAATGTATTTTAGGCCATCCTACTCTGTTTTCTGTATCTCTCTACTCCTCTTCCATACTTTTTGTCTTCATCTCTCTTTGCTGCTTCTGTGTAATTCCTTTTGTGTCGATCCGGTGACTAATTCTCACCTCACCCGTGTCTAAACTGCTCTTCAACTTACTCATCAGGTTCCTTTTTCCCAACTTTGTGGAGGTGTTCTTTTCATAAATAAGCTGCACATATTTAAAGTGTGCAATCTGATAAGTCTTGACATTTGTGCATGTGTGTATGTCCATGAAATCGTCACCACATTCAAGATAATGATTGTGTCTGTCGCCTCCCCCCAGGCTTTCTCCTGCTCCTTGTAACCCTTTCCCTTCTTCCTGCCGACCCTCCGGAATCTCCAGTTGACCACTGATGCGCTTTTGGTCACTGTAGCTTAGCTTGTGTTTTCTAGAATTTTATGCAGTAAAATCAGCTCTTTAAACAAAATTCTCAGGTTGGTATATTCGAGATCACATAGGAAGTGTGAACTAGGGCCCCAAAGAGGTGTGAAGGCCGGCTGCAGTGTGGAGTCCTCAGGGCGACATCCCTGCTGTTCCCCGGGCAGGCGCCCTGCTGTCTAGGTCACCTTTCACCGAGGTCAGGGGTCGCCCTAGGTGGTCCTGCCTTGCCCTGAGGATCTCTGAACCAGCTTCTCACCTCACAGTGGTCTTGATCTTGTCCTGTCCCCATAAGTGCTTAACACCACAGCTCGTGTCCCTGGGGACCTGCAGACGCTCTCAGGGTGGCTGCTACCATCGGTGCTCCTTCAGACACTCCAGGTTTGTGCTGCCATCTTGCCTTTGGCCTCTGACAAGTACGTCGACCTTGAAAACTCAGGCATGTCTATAAAAATTTTTTTTTTAGTATTTTATTTAGGTGTTTTAATAGTAGGGGGAATTTTTAAAGGATATTTAGTCCACCTTTTTCCAGTTTAATGTCTTCTTTGAGCTTAGGAGCCACATCCAGGACTTATTCTGTGTTCCTCCATGGTGGTTCTCAGACATAACTCACTCGAGTGCACACCCAGGCCTTTTGTTTAAAAATTTGGATTCCTCTGGTCTCAGCTCAAACCGGCAGATTAGAATGGCCCTCTGGGTGTGAAGTTAGGAATCTGAAGTTTCAGAGCCCTCAGGTCATTCAAGTCCTCGGCCAAGTCTGAAGCATTACATTCCTGGACTTGGAATAGTGCAGGGTCCTCAGTACAATCTCTTGTGTCCTGAGATCATCAGTGGTATTGTTTTCTCCAAACAGGAAGGACGTTCTTCTACTAGTATACATTTCGTTTTCTGGACATGCTTCCACGTCGTCTGTACAGCTTTAAGTTTTGTTAAATGAAGAATTCACATTTCGGGTCCATTTTCCCAGATAGTCTTTGTTGACCTCAACCATCCTCTGCAGTGTGTGTCCCTGAGGAGCAGAGGGACGGGCAGGAGAGCGTCTTCTTTGGCACATCCCTTTGAACAGAACCTGGGCATCTGCTGGCCCCTCCCTGAACCATGTGTGGTTTGACTGTTGAAGCCCGTGGTCCAGAAGCCTGTGGCGCTGGCTCTCTGCAGGCCCCAGCTGGCCAGCTTTCCTGCCTGTGCCTGCCTTGTGCAGTGTTCCGCCTCATTCATCATGCCAGCACTCTCTGTGAGGTGACTGGTCACGTATTACATTTAGCAGCTAACCTTGCTCTGACTTCCAGGATGCAGACATTACTCCTCAGATGCTGGCTCTGCTTCTGCTGCCTTTTCGGAGGCCGCAGCTGATTTCACTTGACTGAAGCTGTCTGGGTGTGAAGGATGAAAAGGGAATCTTGAGTTACCATCCTACAGATGCCAGCTCAGTCCAGTGTTGAGTTACACGTTGTGCACGATATGAAACCTACGAGGAAACAGCCCATCTGAGTTAGGCCAGCAGATCCTGATCCTGCTTTTTTTAGTGAAACTTTAAACTTTGAGTAAAGGGAGGTGACTCTTTATATTGCCTGTCATCTCAACACAAGAGCCTCTATTATGACGTGATGAAAAGATTCGGTGCCATGAGAGTGCTGTTAAATGTCATTCTGTGAGCAAGTAGCTGTAACAGTATTAATCTGTCTTAGTATGAAGAGGTTTTAGGGACTCTGTGTGTGGTTGGGTGGTTTAACATTCCTTAATCACTTAGTGTCAACCCCTTTAAGACAGTCATAAGGAAAGATTTTCCCTAGTAGCTACTGAGTCATTGAGAGCATCTCCCAGGAAAGGAAAGAGGAAAAAATGTTTAAATGTGCAGCAGTAGGTCCTCAACAAATATTTGTCAATTGATTCTCTATGTCTCCTTATTTCTTGATACTAATCTCTTCCACCAGGGAGTAAACAACACTTGGAAATCAAATTGCTTCTTTTTCTTTCCTCCCTCTCTCCTTCCCTTCCTTTCTTCCTTTCACTCGTTTCTCTGGATGTTTATTGAGTGCCTTTTATAGAACTATTCTAGAGACTGAGAATATATCAGTAAATGAAGTCCTTGCCTTTATGGATTTTACTTCTAAGTGTAAAAGACAAAAAAACAAACACAGACCAGCTTATGTAGGCATTTGTAGGTCATAGAAAGTCTTTTGGATTTTATTCCAAGTATGATAGGAAGCCAGTGGCTGGTTGAGAAGAGAAATGACGGGATCTGATTGATCTTTTAAGAGACTTACTCAGACTGCTGTGTGGAGGTTCGATTGTAAGGGTGGGGACAGTAGTTGAGGTGACTGGTCGGTCAGAAGGTGAGAGGTTAGCAGTGGTAGTGGTGAGAAATACGAATTTATATTTCTATTTCAAATCTAGAGCCTATAGGATTTGCTGACAGTTGGTTGTGGAGCATGAAGAAGAATGGAGTCATGACTGACGCCTAGGTTTTTGGCTTGAGTAAGCCAGCGAATATAGTGGCCATTCACTGAGATGGGAAAGGCTGGGGGAAGCAGGTGTGGAGTGGAGGGTTGGAAAATTAAGAGGATGTGTAGTGTTTGAATGCCTTTAGACACACACATGGAGGTGTCACCTGTGTGGGCACAGAGATACAAGTTTGGAGTTAGAGTCAGGGAGGCGTATGCGCCTGGAGTCAGTACTGTGCACTTGAGGGCTAAAGCTGTGGGAGAGAGAACGAGATCACCCAGGCACTGAGAGAGGGTGAAGAGCAGAGTCTCCTACTCAGACTTGGGGCACCCCAACATTCAGAAGTCAAGAAGAGGAGGTCCTGCAACGGAACCCAAGAAGGAGGGAACAAAGAGGAAGTGATGAGGGATAGAATGGTGAACTCTCCTGAATGCTAGTGAGGGGTCCAGTAAGATAAGGGTGAAGGATTAACCACTGGGTGTACAGTGTAGACGTGGTCTTTGGCGTTAGTGGAGTGATGGAAACCGAAATCTAATTTGAGTGAGTTCCAGAGAAAGTGGGACTAAGGAAGTAGTGATGGCTGTGTCAGGGATGACTCTTCAAGGAACTCGCTGCTGAGGGGAGCAGAGCAGAGGAGAAACCGCTGGAAGAAGATGCAAACTCAAGGGAGGTTTTTGTTGTTTGTTTGGTAATAAAATTCATCCTCTGATAAAAAAAACCCAGAAGGCAGAGTATCTGGGCACAGATGCCGGGAGCCTGGTAGATCTGATAGCAGGAGGATGAAGTTGTCTTTGGATTGCTTCTATCTTAAACTCAGGGCAAAAAGACACTACACCACGAGCTGAGAGTGGGAGTGAGGGAGAAGGGGAGAGAGCCCGGTGTAAGTTGGAGAAGCAGTGAGGAGCTGTGAAATAATCATTTTGGAGAGTATGTTGCCTAGCATTTCAGGTCTTTTTAGACTCTGAGATAACAGTGTAATCTTAAGAATACCAAGTATTCCTGTGGATGTTCTGCTAAAAGGAACCAGAATAGGAACAGTTCCATCTGAAAATCATTACATGCAGCCAGAGTGCCTCTCTCATTTGTTCAGGGAATGTACAGAAATCATTTGATAAATTCCAGTGTAAACATTTTTTGAATAGCTAATATGTTTACCTGGTTCAGAATGGGAAAGGAATAGGTGTTTGAGTGATGGCGTCCTCTTCCTTTGGCCCCGACCATCTAACTCCTTTCTCTGGAGCCTCAGTAATAACACTTTGTCATGTCTGCTTCCAGAGGTACTTGATTGATCCATTTTTTTAAAAGCTAAATATATGCTAGGATTTTTTAAATAACCGTTACTTCAATTAAATGAATAATTTCTTAAAATGTTACTAATATTCCTTTGTCCTCTTTAATTTATACAAAAATAATTTCTAGAAAGAGCATCTGTTTTAATACTGATTTCATAATGATGGCAGCCAACTGGCAGGAGTTACATCTGTTGGATTTTTCTTAAGAAATGTGTGTGTTTAACAAGGTTCTTTTTCCTTTGTCTTCACAGCTGATCTAGCATCTTTAATGGATAAAACATATGAGAGAAAGTTGCCTGTTAGTTCTTTAACAATATCACGGGTAAGAAAACTTAAATATATATATTTTCAAAGAAGGAGGAAGAAAGTGAGAAAGGCTCTTTATATAGATGAGCCTGTGTAAATAAAGACTGCCTTTCATAGGAAATATTTTTCCAGAGTATGGTATGTTTTTGTAGTTACTAATAGATGTTTTATGGTGAAGTAGCACATTTCTTGGACTGACATGAAAGGTGATAAATTTACCAGACTCCGATGTCAGTGATCACTATTGCATACCTGATGTAATTTTCCAGGATGTGATATTCTGCTATGTGGTACCAGGATTTTTTTTTGTTGATACACTTTCAAAGTAGTGGTGTTCACTTGTTAATATTGAAAGTAATTTTGGTAGCTGAGGAAGTCTATAAAAGGATGGATATGAATGTTAGCATTGAACTGCTGCAGATCACCGGAAGGAAGAGTATTGGGCTGGGAATCAGCAATAGTGATTGATTGGTGACCATTACTGAGCACCTTCCATGCCAGCTATTGTACTGGCTTCTTACCATACGTTCTCTCTGTTAGTTCTCATAGCGACCATGTGAGATAAGCACTATCGTCTCCACTTTACACACGAGACTCAAAGTGGTTGATAACCTTCCTGAGTTCACAGAGCTCATACGTGGAAAAACTGGGCTTCAAACCCAGACTTCAGTGACATCAAAGTGCTTTTCTGTTGCCTCCCTCAGGTAGATCTGGTCTCTCCTTCCCGTGAACTCACTTTATGACATCGGGTAGCGGGGCCCCCTCACTTTCCTCATTTCCAGTGTGGGGACAATAGTATCTCCTTGCACGGCTGATATGACGCTAAAATGAAATTTTAGCTGTGAAAGCTCTTTGTAGAAATTAATGGCACCATAAAATTCAAGGTATCATTAAATCTAGAAGAGAAAAAGGAAGGAAGTGATCATCCTTTTTGGTCTGGGTCCTTTCCTTCTGCCCCTGGTGTTCTCATTTTGTAGGGAAACAGTTTAACTAGGTCATAACTTAAATCTTACAGACTCATAATTTTCGTATTGGGGAGGAACTGACAGATCCTTTGTTCATCCCTAACCTGGTGGATAAAATCTCTGTATGCCATAACACCTGATACTTGTTGAGGCAGCACCTCAGAGTTTAGAGAGCTTTCACGTCCATTTTCTCATTGGAGCCTCATATGCTTCAGGGCAGATGCCTTTATTCTATTTATGCAGGTGGAGCAGCTGAGTTCCAGAGGTCTGTGCCATCCAGGTATGGCACACAGTGCACGATCAGGAGACTAGGTCCCAACCTCAGGTCCTGTGTTTGAACCACATTTTATCTGCCCCTTAATGAGATTTCTAAATCAAATCCGTAAGTCCTGGGCATTTTTAAGAGTCTGCCCCTTTTTACTCTTCTCTGCCTCTTTATGAGGTTTTAATTATATCCACAACATGCGTTATCTCCTACTCTGTCTTTTTTGCCCCTGAGTCTCCATTTTAGGGCAGAATCCATCCTTGGAATAGTCCTTTCTGCTGGTTGGTTTGCTTTGGAATTAGAGCATATTCAGTGATGTTATGGGTGGAAGGGAGGCTTTGTGGGTAGAAGAACGACAGGTTGACTGGTCCGTAGCAGCACCTACGTCAGAGTGGGAAAACACTTCCAAGACTGAGTTCTCTAAATTTAGATTTTCATCTCTTGGGCCATATTTTTTCAGCCATTAGAGTCTTTATCCTTTCAACTATGTGTTCCATATATTTGGAACTTGGAACCTGGAGAAAATATCAGGGTTTAAAGATAGAGGGAATATCGATGGCTAGTTATAAATATGGTAAGAGGAGCTCTCTCTTGCTCTGAGAAAGTTCATGATTGGTTTTCAAACAGTTTTTCTGACCAAGGTTGTCTGTGCATAGAAAAACAGAAGCCATTGTGAATTCTTTGTTCACATTAGCTCAAAGGGGTTTCAAGGATGGAGTCATATCCCGCGAAATTTGTTCCAATAAAATGGGTGTTTTGTCTTTTTTAAGGTCAATGTGTGAATTAGGCCCAATGTAGGCATAATTTGTATTCAACCAAAGGTTTCTTTTTTCTTTTAGTTTGTGGACAACATTTCCTCTCGAGAAGAGGTAGACCACGCAGAGTATTACCTTTACAAGTGAGTTTTCCATTTCATTTTGCTATGCACTCTCCTATTTCAGACCTCTTTAACATGGAAGGTGGTATGTATCATATATAATGTTCGCACCTTGCTTTTTAAGCTTATGTTTTGGAGATCTTTCCATATCAGTATGGGGAGAGCTTCCTTGTGTTTTATAACTGCATCATATTCCATGCTATGAATATGTTATTTAGACCAGTTCCCTGTAGGCTGTTTGCACTCTCTTTTTGTATTATGTATGATGCGATCAACAATTAAGAAGCTTATGCATCTGTCACTTTCCGTGTAGTTCTCGTAAGTATATACATTAGTAATCTCAATAGTTGTTGCCAGATTGCTTTCCACGGAGATTTAACCAGTTTACATCCTGCCAGCAGTGGTGGAGAGAGGCCTGTTTACAGCTTGGCCAGTGGGCATTTTCACACTTTGGATTTTTTTTGTCAATCTGACAGGTGAAAAATTATATCTATTTATTTCTTCTCTCTCTGTTTTACGCAGATGGAAATACACTCTGTATGCGCTATTAGGCACCTATTCTCAATCTAACACTGTCTTTTAAAACTTCTGCAGTACCACATTTACCTCCTTCTTTCTCGCAGCGACGAGCAGGCCCACTGTGAACTGACCCATGTGTGAAAGGCATCGTGTTCAGTACAGCACCTCTGTAGGAGCAGAAGAGGGGAGCAACCTAGAGCTCGTTCAGTGAGGGGCTGGTCAAGTAAATTAGGATTCATCCTTATAGTTGATTTTATCTATTAAAATGATACTTTACTATTGACTTCTTACTGTGATTCCTTATTGTGATTTTTAAAAACTGGTTTGTGATTTGTTCCAATTCCTACGTTCTAAAAGTAGACTCAGATGGAAATTTAAAATGTTCCCAGGAAGCATTGCCTTAGAACTTCCCTTTTGAGCTCACTTTGTTTTGATCGAGAGAGTTTTCAGTTATTTTTATCTGGGTGCACTTTTGAAAGCTTTCTCTGTATTAGTGAAAATTTATTCAGTTTTTTTGTATTTGATTTTGCTAAATAATAAGACTTTCTTCTTTTTTTGTATGTACTGGGTAAATTGTAGCCCCTTTTTGGTGTTTACTGTTCAAATATGAATCGCAATAGATTAGATTCCACAGTGTAAAAGCCATTTATTTTAAATCTAAGGTTGCCTTTAAATTGTCCCAGGTTTAAATTCTAGGTCCAGAAATCATAATTTAAGTGCCTTCTGCTGTTTGTGAGGATAAACGTGAATGGGTCCCTTGATGCGAGAAGCCTGCCTTCCTCCCGTGGCTCTTGGTTCTCTAGGGCTCCTTCGACAGTTATTTCTGCCCGTGGTGAAAGGTGTATTAGCGCTAGCATCTGCCCAGTTCTCATTCTTTTGCTTTGTTCATGGAAAAACACAGAAAATAGTTCCAATTTCTAAGTAGAAACTATTTCTTAGAATTCCATCCTGTGGAACACAGTGCTACAGTCTTGGAAGAAATACATCTCCAATTTACAGGTGCCTCTGTAGCGTGTAATTGACTTCAGTGATTCAGCAAGTATTTGCTGAGCACCTGATGCGTGCCCAGGCCCTGTCCAAGGTGCTGGTCGTATAGTGACGAACAAGTGACACAGTCCCTGTCCTCATAGGTTAAAGGTTAACTGGGAACTGTAAGCCCTCCCTTCAGGACCTTCCATGATTACTTTTTCACATGACGTTCAGTGTTGGTGGCCTGGAGACTTACTGAAAGTTCCACAAAACTTCTCTTCCTTGTAGAGGTCGTATAGAGTACTCTTGTCCGTCTTAAATCTGAGCCACTATTTCACTTGACATGCCGTCCTTTGTTTAATCAAACTTATTACTTGTTTATTTTGATTTTCTCCTCCCTTCTGTTGCCAAGAAAATTGGCTCTCTCAGCTTTTTTTTGAAGAAAACAATGTTTTTGTGACTTCTTGAGATTACTGTTAGATGTGTATGCGGCTAGTGTGACTCCAGACAGCTACATGAGGATGTAGATAGTGGAGGTGGGCTAGGCTCACTCTTTAGCTAAATGCTCACTCCTCCTTTCCAGCCATGGAGAATACACAAAACATAGTTGTGCCTCGGCAACAGTAGAAGTTGTGAACTCTTGGTGTTTGTCTCTGTTAGCTGAACTCAGGGATGTCAGTCCTGAACGCACCAGGGCCTGTGGTGTCTCCCCCAGTTAGGTCTTCAGCACGCACTGGTCATGATGCCCAGCGTTCCCACATGGGGTGACTTTAGGCATCTCAGAGTAAACCTGGAACCACAGATCAAGGGTGAGGAAATGCAGAAGCACTTTCTTACCCCTGGGCAACTAATAGCTTCTTGCTGGCCTGCCTTGAGGATTTCTCTCTCCGCTCTTTGAGGGGAAGACCCACCGCAGGACTTTTGGCGGCCACCTCTGTCATTGGCCCAGCTCTATCCCTGCCCCAGCCTGTAGAGCCAGGCTCTGCAGGCACATCCTCTCATCTGGGATCAGTCTCCCCAAGGATTATGTAGAGAGCATTAGAGCCAAATAAGTCTGGAAACTTTGGTGGTCTGTGGAGAGCTGACTGAGCATCGGCTGTCGTATCAGGGGCACGGGTAAGCAGTTCCAAGTCCCAGAAGTGCAGGGTGCTGCTGGGGCATGCCCGCTCGTCACCTCCTGTCATCCCAGGAGAGAACTGTGGCCTTCAAGTTCCCCAGAGTGCACACCTTTAGAAGTTTAGGGGCTTCAACACTGAGTGCCGGGGATCTTTTAAGGAGAGTTAGAAAGGCTGCTGTTGACTCAGCTGGAGGGAGAACAGATATGCACACCCCTGTCTGGGCTGTGGGCTGCGCTCTGGGAGTCTGCAACCCTATGATCAGTGTCCACCTAGTGTCTATAAATAAGACATGAAAACACCAAGGAAAGGGACGTGGTGCTCTAAACAAAGGAACAATGTGAACTAACGATGATTGGGGCAGTTAATACCAGAAACTATGTAAGTTGACCAAAAAAAAAAAGTCCCTGATAATACTCTACTCATCTAAAGGGAAAATAAGCCAAGAGTAAAAGTGATTAAAACGGAGAAGGCTAAACTGAAGTAAAATAAACAAAATGTGAAAGCTGAGAAACAATAAACAAGGCATGCTAAGAACTGTTGGGCTGTGACAAAATAAGGGAAACGTGATGAAAATAAGAGAAAAAAGTGAAAAAACGAGAGAAGAAGGACCTGATCCAGAAACTTCAAAGACTATGTCTAGATGTGGCTGGAGGGTGGGAAGGTAGGCCTGGGCGGGCGGCTGCGGAGATGCCCTCAGCAGGCGGAATGATAGCCCTCTTCCGAATGGTTTTCCAGCTGTGCACAGGGCCACGCCTGCAGGCTGGGAGGAGCCGGCTGCTGGGAGGGGCCGGGCTGGGCGGCCACCTCTTCTGCTCCTGGTTTGTTCCAGCGAGAGCAGCTGGGCCACCAAGTGCTTCAGGTGTCAGCGTCTGCGGAGAATTCAGAGGGCTGCGTAAACTTAGATGAGAATAAAATGATATTTTTATTTTCACTAGCCTCTCAATAATGTTTCACGTTTCCTTCGATTATGAATGGAGGCAACAGATCACAGTGTTATTAGCAGTATTATTGGTCTTTTTCACCAATAAAACCGATTGATTTTTCATATCTCCTACGTTTGTTGCAGATGCCTTGACAAATTTTGCTCCTCACTGCCGAGAGATTGTTTTTGTAGTTAAACTGCTACCAGCTAGTGGTGCTTCGTGGGTTGGTAAAGAAGGCTGTGTTCCCATATCTGGAGGATTTGTTAATAGTTTGATAATTGTATTTCACTATAACTGGTTTTATTTGCGATTCTTTGTGCTTTTATTTTGTACATTTGAAGCATTGTTCTGAGAAGGGTCCTTAGGTTTCATCAGACTGTGGGGAGTTCCTGCCACACAAAGACGTCAGGGACCCCACTCAGAGACCCCAGGGACTCTGAGACGTCATGGGCGATGAGACCCTGCAGGGCAGGGCTTGTGCGGAGGCTCCTTCCTCCTCTTCCCCCAGGCTGGTGAGGTCTTCTGGGTCTTTGTTTTTCTTCTTACAGAGCAGGCTTTCTTTTCTTATTTTAGTTTAAATCTTAGAAAGTAAGGCAGACGTGGTTCATATGTGTTCTGTCTTCCGAGTGAAAAGTTGGCTGCAGCCATTCTCCTGGGCTTCCCAGGAACAAGGTGTGGGGAAGACCTAGAGGACGCAGGCTGGCCCAGAGTTGCTGTCGGGGAGACCGGGATTGGGCAGGAGCACTTCTGCTCCCCACCCCCGGCCCCCTGCTGAGGGGAGGAGCAAGGGACTCTCCCAGCAGCAGCAGCGGAGGAGGTGTGGTGGCACAGAGAAGAAGGGTAGGACAGCACAGCAGATGGCAGCTGAGAGGAAAGGGCAGCTCGGTGGCATTTGATTGGTGGGCATAAGAAGTGGACTGCTGATTTATGCTTTATGTTTGTTAAAAAGAGTTTTATATGTTCCATGTCAGTTTAAAAAGAATTGAACGAAATATTCCCCTTTTTTTGTGTGCGAGGAAGATTGGCCCTGAGCTAACATTTGTTGACAGTCTTCCTCTTTTTGCTGGAGAAAGATTGTTGCTGAGCTAACATCAGTGCCAGTCTTCCTTTATTCTGTATGCGGGAGGCCACTGTAGCTCGGCCTGATGAGCAGCAGTGTGTAGGTCCACACCTGGGATCTGAACCCACAAATCCTGGGCTGCTGAAGTGGAGCACACAAACTTCATCGCACCACTGGGCCAGCCCCAAAATATTCTTTTTTCTCGGGTTTAGGATTACTTCTGCTTCCTAGCCACATGCCCTCTCATTGGCATTTGAAGAACAAAGGCTTCCTACCCAGGCTTTCCTGTAAATTTATGGCATTCCTTCAGAATTGGGTTTGCATCTTTAATTTCCTGAGGCAGAGACTAAGGCGTAGAGGTTCACAGAGCACACCTAACATGGAGGGTGTGCGTGTCAGCCACGCCTGCCCTGAGCGCGGTGGACGTGTGAACAGTGGTGCTGTAAAAGCAGCCATCTTCCTAGTGCCAGGTGTTCTCAGTAAGGATCTCAGTTGTGGCTACAGTCTATTTTTTTTTAAGGATCCTGAGGCAGACGGGATTCCATGGAGACAGAGTACCGAGCGTGGTACAGCAGGAGAAAATTCAAATGAAGCGATAAGAGGATCCCTTATATTTCTTGTGTCTGTGGGTTATTGTTGTCTGTTTTCTAAGAATTATGATCTTGGCTTTTTCTCCACAAGAGACCCCCTTTGGGGATCTGTCAGCTCGAGGCCAATGTTGTTTACAGCGAGCTTATCTGGAGCTCTCCTGTATCGTTTTGTAGAGAGCGTCTCCACCCAGTCAGCAGTCCTGAGCTCAAGACTCCCCAGGTCCACATGCCCACGTGCACACAGGTGGGCCCCGAGGCAGGCTCTGTGTCTCCCTTTGCAGGAGATAAAGCTGCATGTCATGGTAAAATGGTAGCATCAGTGAAAGTCGTGATTTTCATGGTTATAACAAGCCTGACACTTTCTCTATTAGGATTTGATTACTGTGTTAATAGAATGCAGACTCAAGGCATAAAAATTCCTTCTTTCTGCTTGGTGTCCTTCTCTTCACCCGGACTGTTTGCAAATGTCATTTTTATTGACTTATTTATTTATTTATTTGAGGAAGATTAACCCTGAGCTAACTGCTGCCAATCCTCCTCTTTTTGCTGAGGAAGGCTGGCCCTGAGCTAACATCCACGCCCATCTTCCTCTACTTTATATGTGGGACGCCTACCACAGCATAGCTTGGTAAGTGGTGCCATGTCTGCACCCGGGATTCGAAGCAGCGAACCCCAGGCCGCCAATGCGGAACGTGCACACTTAACCACTGTGCCACCAGGTGGGCCCCATATAGACTTACTTAGACTTTAAAATCGTTTTGGGACCATGACAGTTTAGAAATGCATGAAATTAAACTTGCTCTTTTTACTCTCCGAGTGTCAATAATCAGAACTGATAATTTAATCTGCAACAGAATGGTCATTCTTGAAGGATAAGTGATAGAAATTTCTAACATGTATGCAACATATTCTCTCTATTTTGAATGTAACATGTTAAAAGTAGCCTTCTGGCTTTTAGCAACAACGTGGGGAGTGCTGACTTGTCTTACAATAAGAAAAGACTTGCACAGCTCCCTGGGAGTGTCGGCTTTTCTCAGAACGCAGCTCTCTTGTGTCGTCATGGAGAGTGCCATGCCACCCTTTAATGAGGGGAAGTTGGGGTTGCATGGCAGGCTGTGTGCTGCCAACACTTTCATCCACGCCGCACCTTAGCCTTGAGCATTTTCGTCAGTTGCTTAACTGACCTGGCAGATACCAGGCGTCACTACCTGGAGACGGATGGCAGGTCGGACACAGCTGGGGGGAGGCAGATGGCAGCCTGCATGTCTCCAGGTCCGGTTGTTGGCAGCCAGCTGAAGGAGGAAGGACCGAAATAGCTTCGTTTTTCAATAAGCAGAAACATCTTCATGGTTCCTTAGACAGTGATCACACTACCCCAGGCCTTTGTTGTAAGAACCCATGCCTGCCCTTAGAAGCAGGGGAAGGTGGGGGTTCAGTAGGAGGGGACAACATTCATGAGTGTAAGCGGTAGTACTTTTCCTTTGAGCACTTGGAGATTGTTTGTATAGCAATAAAAGGAAATTTAAAACCTTTCTGTGAGTCTATTGCCCGTCCTCAAATGCTGGAACATTATTAAGAAAAGAGGAAGAGCCCAGGGAGGTAAGTGACTCCTAGAGCATTTTCAGAAACACTTCCATACCTGACGGTTGGCTGGTGCTTGATTGAGATCTTGCTTGTGGCTCCTTGCCACAGGCCTGGGAGAGCTGCTCATGGTCAGCGGCCCTGGGTTAGAGAAGAGCAGACTGGCGGGGCACTGTCCGCCTTGCCAAAAACCCCTTGGGGCTTCCCGATGAGAGTTATGGGGAGACCCCTCAGCCTCTGCTCCTTCAGCCTGTGCACCTCTCTCCCCACTGGTCTTGTTATTTCCGCCTGGAGACCGGTCGTAGGTGGCACGTCAGGGTATTTTCCTGGCTTTGGTCTGACTTTTCCAGAGTGATGGCACGCCTTAGTTACTCTTGTATTGCTTGTGTGATGACTGGGTCCCTGGAGGCTCTTGTCCTAGGAGCTCACGGCAGTCCATGCTGCCACAAGCATCTATGTACAGGTGTTTGAGGGACCGATGCTTTAAGTTCTTTGGAATGAATATCTAGGAATGGAATGGCTAGAGCATATGGTAGGTATACATTTTCCAAAGTGGTTCTCACCATTTTACAAGCCCCACAGCACTTCCAGTTCCTCTACATTTTTGCCAACCCATTTAGCCATGCTAATAGGGTTTCGTGGTATCTCATTGTGGTTTTACTTTGAATTTGCCTAGTCACCAGTGATGTTGAGCGTCTTTTCATGTACTTACCTGCCATCCATATATCTCCTTCGGTGAAATGTCTTCAGATCTTTTGCCCATTTTTATTATTAAGTTGCTCGTTTTCTTGTTATTGGATTTTGAGAATTCTTTTTCTCAGTCTTGTCTTTTCGTTCACTTAACTGTTTTTTTCAGAGTGGCTTTTATTTTGATAGAAGTCCAGTTTGTCAATTTTTTTTCTTTTGTGGATTAGGCTTTAGTGTCAACAAAGAAATTTTTGCCTAACCTCACACCACGAAGATTTTTCTCTTGTGTTTTGTTTTAGAAGTTTCATAGTTTTAGATTTCACAGTTAGGACTGTGGTCCATTCTGCATTGTTTTTTGTATATAGTATGAGATAAGGATCAAAGTTCATTTTTTCGCATCATAATATCTAGTTGTATCGGCACCATTTGTTGAAAAGATTCTTCTTTCTGCGCTGAATTACCTTTGAATCTTTGTCGTAAATCAGTCGTTTGTCTCTGTGTGCGTCTGTTTCTGGACATTTTGTTCCAGTGATCTCTGTTCCATTGCTGCCTTGATGCCAATACCGTACTGTCTGGATGGTTATAGTTTTAAAATGAGTCTTAAAATTAGGTAGTGTAAGTCCTCCGACTTGGTTCTTTTTCAAAATCGTTTTGGCTAGTCTAGATCTTTTGTATCCTATATCAATTTTAGAATCACCGTGTGTGTGTGTGTATGTACACACATACACACATACATATGTGTAGACACACACATTCGTACATACGTTATTAATGTAGAGAAATTAGGAACAAAGTCAGTTCAAGAAATATGTATTGAATGCCTCATAAATAATGAATGTATTTATTTATTTGTTGTTGAGGAACATTGGCCCTGTGCTGACATCTGTGCCAGTCCTCCTCCATTTTGTATGTGGGTCGCTGCCTCAGCATGGCTGATGAGTAGCGTAGGTCCATGCCCGGGATCTGAACCTGTGAACCCAGGCCACTGAATCGGAGTGTGCTAAACTCAACCACTACGCCACCGGCCAGCCTCTGGTGTGTATTTAGAAACAGGAGGGGTGAGAGGGAACATTCTAAGAGATATGAAGGGTGATTGATTATCTGAAAGTCAGCAAGCATTCTTTTTCTATTGGAGGCAGATTTAAACTGCCCTGCCAGAATTTGACTTGGAAGTACATACAGACAGATTGTATGTCTGTAAGGCAAATGATTCTCAGCTCTGTTTATAAGGGAAGTTCATACAGACAGATTGTATGTCTGTAAG
>NC_060273.1:133581074-133675167 GCF_021613505.1 Equus quagga
CTCTGTTTATAAGGGAAGTTCATACAGACAGATTGTATGTCTGTAAGGCAAATGACTCTCAGCTCTGTTTATAAGGGAAGTTCTGAAGCCAGTAGCAGGTTTAAGAGAAGTATTTTCTAATTTGCTGGAACTGTGGGGTGTTCAAAGGAGAGGATACGATGTAATCACCACAATCAAAAAGATTGTAAATTGACTGGGGAGACCTGGATATGTGGAACAATTCAAAATCAACACAAACCCAGGATATAATAAATGTGTAAATTGACTGTATTTGTGCAAGAAAATGTGTGTTTTAGAGAAGACATGCTTTGGGCAGGCTGGAAGAGGGGTTGATGTCATTATGAGCAAGCATAGGAGAGGCAGAGCTTGAGACAGCCTTGAAGACTCGGGGAGCAGAGGCAAGGGGCGAGTGTTGAAGGGGGAGCATGCAGTGCAGGAGCCTTCACAGACCGGCCTGCCCCAACCAGAGAGACAGGGGCCTGGCGGGAAGCGGTGGGATTACAGAGGGAGGAGAGTGCTGGCCGGGGGAAAGGAGAGTGTCGAATCTGTCATTACCACGCATAGGTAGTAGATAGATGAATTGGTACGACTTGTGTAGAGAGAACTTTGGCAACATCTGTCAAAATTACGAATGCACACACCCTTTGACCCAATAATTTCACCTCTAGGAATTCAGCCTCCTGATACACTCGCACACGTGTGAAATAACATCCATTGCAAAAAGTAAAAGATTATGTACATCAGTAGAGAGAGGCCCGGTTCAGTAATTATTCTACAGCCACACGTGGAATACTGTGCAGTGATTGAAAAGAATGAGGCAGCTTTATTCGTATTTCCTATGGAACAAGTTATAAAATGCATTAAGTGGAAAAAACAAGGTATAGAACTTTTTTGTTACATCACCACTGTGGTTTCTCTGTGTATATAATATGTATGCTTGTGCTTTGATACATGCGTATAGATATGGGCATAGACTGTCTCTGGAATGGTTCATAGAGAGACACAAAAACTGGTAACGTTGGTTCTTTAGGGGAAGAGACCTGAGCGACTTTTCACTGAATTCTCTCTCAGGTCTTCTGAATTTTATATCATGGGTGTATATTACTTGTTCAAAAAATATTTTTAAAAAGATCCCCAAGATATTTCATCTTCAGTAGATTCTTGAGAAGTGTATATCATAATAAAAGTATTCCAGGAATATTAATAACAGTACGTTTGGGGGTAAAAGAGGTAAGAGTTGGAGGGAAGCTAATTGTCTCTGATCAGGGGACAAAGGCCTGTCCTGTGGTGGTTGACCGTGGGAATGAAGAGAGAAAGTTTTCTCACATAGGAGGGAAAAAAATCAATCTACAGGACTAATGACAGGCTGAATATTAAGATAATAAACAGGGAGGATCAAAAATGAACTGAAAATTGAACCTCAGTTAGTGAGAAAATGGCTAGTCCATTGGTAGGAGGGTTGAACTGGAGGCAGATTTGGGAGACAGCACAAGGGTGGGGTTTCCTTTGCCTTTTCGTCGTGCGCATACACATTTCTAAGTTTACTGCCTCACATCTTCTGCCTGCTGACCACATTGGAACTCTTTGAGAGGAGCTGGCCACAGACCTTGAAGACAGAACAACTACCAAAACATACCTGCGTTAGAGTCTTCCCGGTGTGCTGGCACCAGCTGGGAAGCTTTAGAGTGGGTGGTCTGTGAAGTCCTGCTAACTTGCAGAATCTGTGGTCTTGAGACCTGGGAGGACTGAGCACTTTCCTTGGAGCCGTGTGACGAGTCAAAGCCCGGGCTGTGCATGAGGTTCCGAGGCTCATCAGCTGGGCAGCGTCTCTCCTTGTGCCAGTTCTCTTTCTTGAGGCTGTCTAGGTAAGAAACAGATGACAAAGAGACAACGAACTTAAATACCTTCCAACAAAGTAACATAAAGTTTGTTAAACCTGTAAAAAGACTAGCGTAAACAGAGATTCAACAGTAAAAAAACGCATGATCGTTAAAAAAAAAAGTGCTGAAAAGACCCTGAAGGAATCAGGAGGGGGGAGAGAGTCAGGTGACCTACATTTTAGGACCAGTTTAGTTCCCACCTTGATCTGTACCTGGATCCAGGTAATGAACTCTCTGGACATCAGCTGCCTGGATGAGCAGATGATCTTGGATGCCTCCCCGGGCCCCCCATGTGCCTGAAATGCGGTGTTGCTCGGGCTCACTGGCACAGAAGCTAGACTTTATCACCACAAGCCTCAGACTTTGAAAGCAGGCGGTGCTGGCCTTTGTTTAGTTTCTCACTCATAACTTTATTTACTTAAATAGTGGCATTGAAGTTCCAGCCACATTAACCACAAATATCAAAAGAAAAATTAACAGATGTGAAATTAAACAGCAGAAAGCATGAGCGGTCTCTCAGTCTCCTCTGGATTTGGGTAGCAGGCTCATTTTCCGTCTTGTTTGTAAATACTTTTAGTAAATTTCTTGGTATGAGCAGATGGGTATTCTTATTTTCCAGGGAGCTAATTCTTGTGCCGTATTATTTGACATTTTCCCATCATCTTTCTCTGGAAGGCCCACAAAGCACCTATTTTTGATGCCTTGCGTATACATGGGACTTAAAAGGAGAGAGCTAAAGCAGCCCTAGTCTAAAGCTGCAGAACCCTCTGTGGATTAAACCTGAAACCTCCTACAGTTGCCTATAAAAAGATCTATCCCAATAGTGTTTTCCAGAGCCTGAAGTCCTTTGATCCAAAATCTTTTTACTGGCTTTTTTCACAACTGTGAAGTCATAATCAAGGTGCCAGGAATTACAGCTGTAGGGCAGAGAGAAAGGCAGAACTAAGTATATTGTCTTATATTTATTAAACAAAGAGACTTCAGTAGGGTTTTGCGTGTAAGGCGGTTAGATTTGAAGATAATTAAGAAATCTTTCCAGGGGCTGGCACAGTATCTAAGGGAGAGATGAGCAGATAAACAGAAGCTTCAAGAAGACCTTTGTGAGAACAGAAGTTTCAGCCGATTGCATCATGAGGTTTGCGGCCAATGGCAAGTAAATTCTGAGTGTTTCCAGATGCTCTGTGTCTGGGCAAGAGGACATTTGAGGAGCTAGAAGTATTTGATGTGAATTCTCTTTAGTGGTCTTGGCTGCTATCATTTTCATGATAGATTTCCAGTTGTATTTGTTTTTGCCAGACAGATTTTATATTTTGAGGTCTATTCTGTTCTTCTTTTTGATAGCAATGCTGATTTTAAGGCAAATGGTCCCAGTACTTGATGGCTAGTTTGGGGCAAGTCTGGGACTTAATGCCAGGACATCCAACTCCAGGCTGTTACAGCACAAGAACAGTATTTACTCCACACTGGCCATTACACAGCTCAGTGATGGTGCTCCCAAAAGGTGAAACTCAAATCGGTCATTATTCTTCACTGTAAAAGCCCAGGCAGAGTTTTGATAGGAAGAACACGGAAATTATTGTTAAAATGAGAACTTTGTGTATCTTGTGCGTAGGGATTATCATAGCTCTCCGTGTGCAGAGTTAGTAGCAGGTGATAACAATGTGTGGGCACGCTTACATGGTGCTTTCAGACTCCAGCCGGAATGCACTCCTGCTCTCTGGATGTGCCGTGTACTTTCTGATCTTGGCCGTCTCCCCCATCTGCTCCTCAGAGAGCACGACCTGACTTTTCAGGCCTGTCCCAAATTCTGCTGCATCCGTAAACTTGCCCTCCTTTTCACCATTGGATGTGATCTCTCTGACTGCCTTCTGTAGAACTTTATCTGTCCGGGATGCTTACTTAGTTTCTCTTTTGACCAATCAGAATTACATATTTCTTATTTTTCTCTACTTGAGGAGCAGTGTGGTGTGGCCTCTGGAGCCTGTCTGCCTAGATTCCAATCTGAGCTGTGCCATCTGTTAGCTGCATGATGTCGTGATGTACATTCTTGTCCCCCAGCTTCCTCATCCGTGAATTGGGGGTTGAAGTAGTGCCTGTGCTTTAGGACAGTTGTGAGACCTAAAGACATGAATACATTATAAGGTCCTTAGAACAGTCTTGGGTCAGAGAACGTCGGTGCTCAACAAATTTTAGCTTTAGTTTTGTCTATACTAGATTGTAACATCTTGAAGAACAAGGACTATTCTTTCCCCATAGTTCTCTCCTTGGGGAAAGTGTATTTTGAACTCCAATTTAGGTTCCTAAGACTAATTGGTCCTCAGACGTCTTCACCATCCGCACCCCAAGGGCATCAAGGTGCAAAGATTATCAGGACTCTGGGATGCTTATGAACCCAGGAGGTTAACACCCAGGTAGGGAGGACATCACGATCTGGGGGAAGCTGCCTGACCCTAAAAGACACCTAATGAAGGTCTCATGTGTTGTATACCCAGATTGCTAAGCTCACAGCAGCCAACAACCAGAAGGGGGCAGCAGAAAGTCATCTGCTTCCCATCCCTGCAGAAAGGGAGAACCTGCAAGAAAGTGATTCCCAATGAGGAACAACCTGCACCCAAACTGATCTCTGAGAAGAAGCTATTGAATCAGTAATCAAAACGCAGATTAGACCCGAAAAGAGCATCACAGGAAAACACGTGAACAGGTGCAGTGGCTGAGGAACGGCCCCCATGATTGTAGCTCTGCTGTCTGGAGCACCTGAAGCGGGTTCATGCTGTCCACATTCCCCACTGTCGGTTTTATTTGAGTGTTTTTTCCTCACCTTTAGAAACTGAGTGGGCGTTTCTATTGTGTAGCCTACTGTTAAACGGAAAATTGGGCTGAATGCTGTGGCCCTGCAGGAGAAGTTAGAATATACAAATTTTTCCACATTTTTTCAGTTATTTTTTCTTATGAAAAAAGCGGTTATGTAGTTTTTTTTTTCAACTTAGAAAGGAAAAATCACTCGCTTTTTAGTGTGTTTCTGCCCCAGGTTTTGACTACATATTTCCATTTTATTTGTTTAAACTATTTGACAGTAACGCTCAGATTTCATCTGTAAACTCAATGCAGTTCCAACCCAAATCTCAGGAGAATCTTTCGTGCAACCTGAGAAGCTGATCCTGAAATTCAAATGGAGGAGGAAAGGGCCGAGAGTAACTAAGACAGTTTAAGAAGACTGAGATAAAGTGATTGGTCTGCCAGATAGATAACAGGTCTTAGGAAGCTACAATAAGTAAAAATGAGCTGTGGTCTTAGACTTAAACAGCCAGACTAGTGGAACAGGAGAGAGCCCAGAGGTGGATCTGTATACACAGGGAAGCTTGAGCAGTCTTACACATTGAAGGATGGATTCATTCATAAATGATGCTGGACAATCATCTATATGCGAAAAGAATTAATTCCTACCTCAAAACACACATGTGCACACATTTTGTTTAGATAGATTAAAAACAAATGGCAAAAGCATAAAACTTTAAGAAACAAATATTGGAGAATATTAATATTTGTATGGCATTATGAAAGATTATTTTTGAAGACACAAAAGTAACTGATAAAAGATGGATAAGTTTTAATGCATTCAAATTAAAAAGTTGTGTACCACAAAAGACACCGTTAACAAATTAAAAGACAAGCCAAAGGCACGGGAAAGATTTGCGGTGCATATAACTGACAAAGACTGGCATAGAGAATACCTCCATAGATCAATAAGAAGATAATCAGATAGAAAAGTGGACAGAGAATATGAACCAGCAATTCAAGAATGAAAAACCAGAATGGCCATAAATACATAAAAAAATGGTCACTCTCGTTAGCAATCAGATGAGTTGCAGATTAAAATGCTGTATCTCCACATTTATCAGGTGCAAAAATGAAGTCTTGACGGTAGTAATTGTGGCAAAGGAGAGGGGCAACAGGAACTCTGATCACCACTAGTGGGGGTGGAAAATTGAGTAGCCACCTTGAAGGTGAAGTAACAGTGAGGATGGGCGTGGTCTTCTACTCAGCATTCAACTCCTAGGAAGATACCCTGAAGAAACTCTGCGTGCACAAGGATTAAGTTATAAGAATGTTCGTTGTGGCATCGTTCGTAATAGTGAAAAACTGGAAGCAATGTAAGTGCTCATCAACAGGAGAATCGACAAGTGTGATAGGCTCACACAATGGAATAGCATAGAGCAGTGAGAAAGAATGAACTACAGCTCCACACATCAGCATGGTTATCTCAAAAACGTAATGAGCGAAGAAAGCAGTGAAGAATCACACGTACAGTGTGATACCATTTATGTGGCTTGAGAACATGCAAAGCAATGCCACAGCTTGTGTGTTTATTTGGATACAGGGACAGTCATGTGCTGCCTAATGACGTTTTGGTCAACGACGGACCGCATATAGGACAGTGGTCTCATACGACTAGCACCACAGAGCTTAGGTGTGTAAGTGCACTCTATGATGTTTGCACAGCGACGAAATCATCTGACACACATTTCTCAGAACGTATCCCCGTCCTTGAGCGATGCATGACTCTATAAAGTGTAAGACTGTAAAAACATGCCCAAGAATGATAAAAAATTCAAGATTTCGTTTACCTGTGAAGGAGGACAGTGGGGTAGGAAGAGGATCAAGAGATGTATACAGGGAGGTGTCAACCCTATCTATAATGCTTTGTTTTGGTTTTTGGTTTTTGGTTTTTTGAGGAAGATTAGCCCTGAGCTAACTACTGTCAATCCTCCTCTTTTTGCTGAGGAAGACTGGCCCCGAGCTAACATCTGTGCCCATCTTCCTCTACTTTATATGTGGGACGCCCGCCACAGCATGGCGTGCCAAGTGGTGCCATGTCCACACCCGGGATCCAAACTGGTGAACCCCGGGCTGCCGAGAAGCAGAACGTGCGAACTTAACCACTGTGCTACCGGGCCAGCCCCAAATGCTTTGTTTTTTAAAAAAGAAAAAGTCTGAAGTAAGTGGGACAAGATTTTAGAATTTGATGAAGGTAGGTACCTGGGCACATGAGCTTTATATTCTTTATACTTTACTGAATGTTTAAAATACTTCATAATGTCTAAATCTCTTCTCCCACCACACAGAAAAAAATCCGTTTTCATATTTGTTAAAAAATTTATTTGAACAGATTAGAGGGGCCGGCCCAGTGGTGTAGTGGTTGAGTTTGCACACTCTGCTTCAGCGGCCCAGGGTGCACAGGTTCTGTGCACCACTCATCCAGCCATGCTGTGGCAGCATCCCACATACAAAATAGAGGAAGATTGGCACAGATGTTAGCTCAGGGCCAATCTTCCTCACCGCAAAACATACATATATATATGTATATATTTGAACAGATTTGAGGCTATTTTCTCACTTCCTCCTTGAGAAATCTTGAGGTGGACTGGCCCAGTTTGAGTCAGAGTGCGCTTTGGCAGGAAGGATGAGCTGATATGCTCGGCCAGATGACCAGCCCCTTTCTAAGGATCGGGGTCTCCAGCCTGCTGCAGCTCTTCTGTGTACACATGCTTTAAAATGTAGAAACTGCTCTGTGCTCGCAGGCTGCACAGACAGGCTGCAGGCCGGGCGTGCCCATAGGCCCTAGTTTGCCAGCCCTTCCTCTACCTGCACCTACTTCCCTGTCCTTAAAATTTTCAGAGGGAAAAATCCTAGTGCACCATTTCATCCATCCTTACTGTTTTGTTTTGTTTTGAGGGGGAAAAAGTGAAAACTAAGGCTTGAACTAACTCCTGAGCTATCTGGTTTTGCAGCTTGGAGCTTGAGGAGGAAGGAAAAGCTGGATGGCTGTTTTGTATCCCAGGGTGAGCGTGGATACGGTTATCATGCACCAGACAAGTGCTGGGCGGCAGCAGATGGCCGGCAGGGGCTCCTTTCCCATGCAGGTCCCGGAAGAAGAAAGATGACAGACTGGTTTTTTTTGTTTTTTTTTTTTGTTTTTTGAGGAAGATTAGCCCTGAGCTAACATCTGCTGCCAAGCCTCCTCTTTTTGCTGAGGAAGACTGGCCCTGAGCTACCATCCATGCCTATCTTCCTCTACTTTGTATATGGGACGCCTGCCACAGCATGGCTTGCCAGGCAGTGCCATGTCCACACCCAGGATGTGAACCGGCGAACCCCTGGGCTGCCAACGCGGAACGTGCACACTTAACCGCTGCGCCACCAGGCCGGCCCCAGACTTTCTTAACTGACAGACACGACTGCCACAGATGTTACTTACTGAAACTGGTAACATGACGTTTGATTTAGGCAGGGCTTTTACGTACTACTGTACGATGATTTCAGACAGAACATTTAACACTAATACTATAGTATGATCTAATACGCAGTCCATGTTCAGATTTTGTCAGTTGCCTCCTTAGTGTTCTTTATGGATATTTTTTTTTCTAGTCCAGGATCCAAATAGGATCACGCTTTATATTTAGTTGTCATATCTTTAGTCTCCTTTAATTTGGAGCAGTTCCTCAGCCTGTCTGCGTGTGTGTTTCTTGACCTTGACATTTTTTAAGACACAGGTCGGTATTCTGTAGAAGTCCCTCAGTTTAGGTCTCTCTGATATTTCCTAGGAAGGAAGGAGTTTGTGGACACGAGTACCACAGAAGCGATCTTGTGTTCTTTGGTGCCTCTTGTCAGGAAATTCACGTTAGCGGTTCATTCCTATATTGGTGACGTTAATTTTGATCACCTTACTGTAAGATGATATCTACCAGACTTGGCCACTATAAATTCACTGTTTTTCCCTCTGTAATTAGTAGGTAATGTGTGGGGAGATACTTTGAGATTGTGAAATATCCTGTTGCTCATCAAAGTTTCCCCCACTAATATTGGCATCCTCTGATGGTTTTCTAATTGCATCATTCTCCTTCTGTATTTTAGTTAGCATTCTGCTGTAAGAAGGAACGTGTCTTTCCCCTCATTTATTTATTTATTCATTTGTTTCTATCATAAGGACTCATGATTTTATTTTCAGTAGATTATAGTCTGTTACTTGTTTTGACGTTCAGCATGTCCCAGTTTTGGTCAGTAGGAGACCCTGTCACTTGCACTGTTTTGATATGTCCCATCATTCTTTGAGGATTTTTTTATTTTCTAGCACCAAAAGGTATTTTAGTCTCATGTTATACTTTACCTGCCCCAGCCCTGGAATCAGCCATTTTCCCAAAGAGCCCTGGTTCTTCGTAGAGGAGAATGGTATCTGCAAATCCAAATCTGCTTGTCAGGTGTGCTCATTGCCATTGGGGCATCATTGTTCCCACCCTTTCTCAGTGGAGGGAGCTAGAAGATCAGTCTGTCCATCCATCCACCCGTCGTCTGTCTGTGTGCTTTAAACCATCTTCGTGCTGATGCCTCCGATCCCAGTCTAACGCTTCAGGTTTTGATTTAGACTGGCCCCTTCCCTTACTTAGTAATTCTCCTCTGGCAGTGAAGAATCTGATTCTTGTTATTAATTGCCAAATATCTGTTTGGCAGATATTTTCTCCTAACGTAAGGATTTTCTATTTAGGTTCTTAATGGGGAGTTTTAGTGAGCAGAAGTTTTTAATTTTGATGAAATCTAACTTAGCCATTTATTTGTGGTTATTGTTTTCTGTGTCCTAATAGTTACTGCCTATCCTCTGGTCATAGATACTCTTCTGTTTTCTTCTTAAAAAGTTACAATTTTAGACTTTATAGATCTCAATTTAATTTTACATCTCAAACCAGCTCTTGTGTATGGTGTGAGATGTGTTGACATTTGTCTTTTTCACATGGGTGTTTCTGTTTTCTGTATTTCCATTGATGTGTCTCTACTAATGCCAATACCACACTCCTAGTAACTGAAGTCTTAAAGCCAGTTACTCTGAGTTCTTCAACTTTATTCTTTTTCTGTGTTATTCTGGTTATTTTAGGTCCTTTACCTTTCCGTATACATTTTAGAATCAGATTGTTGATTTCTGTTAAACAGGCCTGCTGGGATTCTGATTGGGATTTTGTTAAATCTGTAGATCAGTTTAAGAAGAATTGGGTTTCCATATAATATCATATAATATTGAGTCTTCCAACCCATCAGCCGTGGTTAAACTCTTTTTGTTGTTGGGTTTTTTTAACATCTTCTTTACTATCTCTCAGCAATACTTTATAAATTTCAGTGTAGCCATCTTGCAAGTTTTCTGTTAAATTTATTTCTAAGTATTTATGGGTTTTGGTGTTATTATAAGTGAAGTTATTTTTCCAAATTTCATTTTCCAGTTGTTTGCTACCAGAAATACACTTGATTTTTGTATCTTGACCTTGTATTCTGAAACTTTGAAAAATTCACTCATTAGTTCTAATAGTTGTTTATAGACTCCTTAGTGTTTCCCACATACCCAGTCACATTGTCTGTGAATAGAAATACAGTTAATGTCTTTCTTTCCAAATTTTGGACATTTTTAATTTCTTTTCTTGCTTTATTGCACTAGCTGGGCCTCCAATAAGATGTTGAATCAAAGTCATGGAAGCAGATAGCCTTGCTTTGTTCCTAGTGTCAGTGGAAAGCATTTAATACTAAACCATGAAGAATGATTTGGGGCCAGCCTGGTGGCGTGGTGGTTAAGTTCGCACACTCCACTTCAGCAGCCCAGGGTTCGCAGGTTCGGATCCAGGCACGGACCTATGCACTACTTATCAAGCCATGCTGTGGCAGTGTCCCACATACAAAATAGAGGAAGAGTGGTTAGATGTTAGCTCAGTGACAGTATTCCTTAGGGAAAAAAAAAGAATGATGTTAGCTATAGGTTTTTCATGCATGCCATTTATCAGCTTGAGGAAGTTCAGTTTTATTCCTAGTTCTCTGATAGTTTTTATCATTAATGAATGCTAAATTTTGTTAAATACTTTTTCTACAAGTATAGAGGCAAGAGTACGAGTTTTCTCTTCCATTCTGTTATAAGAGTGAATTACTTTGATTGGTTTTCAAATGTTAATCCAGCCTTGCATTCTTGGGATGAACTCCCAAGAATGTATTGTCCAGGTGTATTCTTAATTTGTTGATATTTGTTAGGATATTTGTGTCTATGTTGTGGGTAATACTGGTGTCTAAATTTCTTTGCTTATAACATCCTTGTATGGCTTTAGTATCAGGATTATGTGATGTCATAAAACATATTGGGAGGTGTTCTCCTTTTATTTTCTGAAATTTTGTATAAAATTTATATCATTTCTTCAGTATTTGATAGCATTCACCAGTGAAGTCATCTGGGC
Organism: Equus quagga; assembly: GCF_021613505.1. Classification (NCBI taxonomy): domain Eukaryota; kingdom Metazoa; phylum Chordata; class Mammalia; order Perissodactyla; family Equidae; genus Equus; species Equus quagga. The sequence goes on from NC_060273.1 coordinate 133,592,212, forward strand.
CTGGAGTTATCTTCTTTAAGAAGATTTTAATTACAAATTGGTATTTTAGAACAGGAATATGGTGTCCCTGTGTGGCTTTATTTTGTGTTTTTCATTATTGGTAAGGTTGACATGTTCTTATATGCTTAAGAGTCATTTATATTTCTGTGAGCTTTCTTTTCTTACCTTTTATCCTTTCTACTGGCTCATTAGTCTTTTTCTTGTTGATTTGTAGGACCTCTAATGTTTAGGGATTAGCCTTGAATTGATGATTTTTTTCTTGCTTTTTGTTTTTTAAAATTACTTTGCTTCATAGTAGTTTTTGCTATGTAGATGTTTTTATTTTTCATGTAATTGAATTTATCAATTTTTTCTCTTATGGCTTTTGCATCAAGACTAAGAATGACATTCTCCATCCCAAGAAATGTTCCCGTATTTTCCTTCGGTGAAAGCATGCTTTCGTCTTTAAATGTGAATGTGCAGTGCACCTGGAGTTTGCTTGGGTTTAATTATGATCCAGACATACGTGTGCCCCACGTGAGCATAGAACCAATGGCCACCCAGTTACCCTGATGACATTTATTGAATCATTCGTCTTTTGCCTACTGATATGATATGCTGCCTTATATACGAATTTCTTGTTTGGGTTTGGGTGTGTCTCTGAATTTTCTGTACTGTTCCACTGATCTGGCTTTTCATCCAGTAGCATCACACTTGTTTTAATTATTATAGCTTCCTAATGTTTTAATATCTGAGGAGAAATCTCACAGTTGTGTCCACCCCTTTGCTCAGCCTCCATTATCCCACTTTCTCCTGTGTTTAACAACCTCGTTAATTGTTAGAAGTATTGTCCACATACCTTATTTGAATATACATTCCCTCCTCTGTCTCCCTGGTTAGGGGCCTCGTGTGATGGTTGAAAGTCTCAGATATGGGACTAGGACCTCAAAGAGCCTTTACATCATCTTGGTGCAAATAAGAAAAAGATTATCTATTCTAGACAGGTAAATTAGGGGAGAAGTACCTTTTTCTGAGAGATGTGGCCTTGTACCTGATTACACAGTTGCTAGGGCCAGTTTTTATCCGTATTCATACCTTTGGGCAGTGCTCAAATTGAACCACTTTACAAAACAAACCTGTACATAACAGTCTTGAGTTGTGCTGCGCCATGTAAAGGATGTGGTCAGTGAAAGAACTGGCAGGAAGGCCAGACACTGCATGCTCCTTCCCTGGCTGCCTCCCCCTCAGAGCTGCCGGCCCCAGAGCTGGCTAATTACATCATCCAAGAATGTGCTTCCTTAAGTGGGAGCACGAGCGCCTGTTCACACTGCCTGCCTTTGGGAATGCTCCCTCAGATTGGGATGAGAGTGAGTAAACCTTGAAAGTCCAGCTGGCCACTCTGGTTGGAGTGACACTGTGGGTCATTAGGGTAAAAGTCAAATAATAGTAATTACTTGTATCTCTGTAAAAGTATGTTGTCATCTCCTTTTTGTTTATCATCCTCACGTAGGAGCCTGCAGCACTGAAAGAGGAGATAGTGGTTTTGCCCTTCTTTTGTGGATGCAGGAAGTAAGCCAGAGAAGAAACTTTCCCAAGGTCAAACAGCTAGTGAGTGACAGCAGAGGCCCCTGATGCTGCATCTTTTGAAGTTCAGGGTTCTTCCTCTAAACCTGAAGGAGCACTTACTTCCCATATCACCGAATCTCATAAAAACACTATTTGTCAGCTCCACAGACATCCAGACGGGTTAAATTTAAATCGTCATGAAATCGTGGTGACATGTTTCATCCTCCTGAAAGTGCACTTGTGTTTCTGGCGTGTTCCCAGCACCCTCCCTCGTGGGGCCAGAACACTGCCTGTTGAAAACACTCATGGTGCAAAGAGAGTCAAAATAGCTTTTTAAGGGCGAAGGGTATTTGTTTTGATTTGTTAGAGGCCTGTAAGCCTCTGAGCTTTTAGAAGATTGAAAGAAAGACAGTGGTTTTGAGAGTAAGGTTATATTGTGGAATAGTCCTATGATAAATTGTTTGTCATGTTTATGATTCTAAAATTTGATATTTTGAGAAGTTGACTTCTAAATTTTTTGGGGGTGGGGGGCGGCGGTAATCTTTCCCTACCATAGGAGCAAAGTTAGCTTTCAACTCTCCAGACACAGTATAGATTTGAAACCAAGTAGGGAACTGCTGAGGCTGGTTTTGGTGCCTATGTGTTTTTTTTCTTTTTTTTTGTTTTGAGGAAGATTAGCCCTGAGCTAAACATCTGCTGCCAATCCTCCTCTTTTTGCTGAGGAAGACTGGCCCTGAGCTAACATCCATGCCCATCTTCCTCTACTTTATATGTGGGACGCCTGCCACAGCATGTCTTGCCAAGTGGTGCCATGTCCACACCCGGGATCCGAACCAGCGAACCCCGGGCTACTGAAGTGGAACGTGCAAGCTTAACTGCTGCGCCGCTGTGCCGGCCCCATGGTGCCTATGTTTACTGAGGTTGGGAGTCACTGCGAAAGTAGTTTTAATGCCTCTAGATTATTTTTTCTTCTGTCTCTCTTCATTTCTAAGTATTAACTTTCTTTGCAGATAGTAATCGTTTAGGGTCTACTGTCAGATCTTTTTGGCCCAGTGTTTTGTAGTGATCCACATAGTTCACCGGTGTGTTTATTTGGAAAATAGCATCTGAGCACACATTTTTTTTTTTTAAAGATGGTGATATCTTATTACTGCACGATAATACAGATTCTTTTTAATTTGTTTTGATATCTGCAGGTTTGGCAGCAGTAAATTGGATTTTGACTTTGAACAAAATGTATTTCTGGAGAACCACCAATCTAAGGGGAAATTTTTGAGGATAGTGATTACATCTTATTTGACCTTGTGTCCCTAGCACTTATCCCACAGCCTGGACACAGCCGAGCCCCGAGAAACATTTGTTGAATGAATGATAGAATGAAGTCTATAAGCAGTTAATTCCATTTAAAACCCTGACTGCATACACATTGTCTTTCTCTGTTCATACTTGGTTTGACCCATTTAATGAGCAAGGAACGATGCATTTTTTAGGCAGCTTCAAATAAATTTCATTGTGAAACAGAATCTCAATCTCGGGAAGTGGTGTGGTGCAGTGAGCTCTGGACTGGAATGGAAGTTCCATGTGGTTCTGCCAAAATGGCTGTGATCTGACGCAGGCAGGTCACTTGGCCCTGCCAACCTCAGGATTCTCGTCTGGACGGTAAAGACGGGGAGTGTGTGGAGTCGCTCCCCTCGCACGTGTGGAGATGCTCTGGGAAGCTTAGAGCGTTCTACAGGTACAGAGAGGACCGCTCTGCACGACTTTCCCTAGAGCTTTGAGCCCCACTTTGGGAAGGTTTGGGGATCCTTTGGCCATAAGTTTTAGCATATTTTCTACCATGAGGAAACGTTCATGGTCTAATGGTAACGCATAGCACATTTCTGACTCCTCCTGTGTGGCTGCTTCCCCTGCAGTTGAGTAACATTTTCCTTGTCGTTTCTCTGCCTGTGGCTCGGAACTGAGTCAGCAGCAGATACACACAACATGAGAAAGCGCCTGGTGCCACTTTGGGGACCTCCACTTACACTCAGATCGAGCCTCGGGAGGGTGCTGCTCTGCCTGGCCTGGGGTCGGCGGGGGGGGGGGGGGGGCCAGTGGTGTGCGCTATGTCAGTTGTCCTTGTGGGAAGCTGATGCAGACACCCGCTTCATTCACACAGCAGGAGTGGGTCAGATGAGGAGGGGTGGGTCTCAGAAACAGGAGGAGGAGATGTGGATGTCTGATTTTCTAGGCCCGATGTCTTTTCGATTCTATGAGAATAAAGGATCTGGTGCTGCATAGTGGATATATGTATATGCATAGATGTACCCTCTCAAATTGTCACCCCTTTCTAGTGCTCTTCATGACTTACTTTTAATTTCCTACCATCTTTGGTTCATTTTTCATCTACTCTGCCAAGGCCTGTTTGTTTCTCCCTCCTCGTTCTTGTGTCTTCCCCTTTGCTGTCTGTGGAATACCATCCTAGGTCAAGCTGTGACCTGTTTTCTGTTTCTGTTTCTAGTGTCCGTATTCACATTTTGTCTGTAAGCAAACCTTCAAAGAAGAGAAAATATCATAATGGAATTTCAAGTCAGAATCCTGCTTTCACTGCAAAAGTCTAATCATTAGTTTAAAATAAGGCATTTGACCTTAGTTAAATTTATTAATGTCATAGAGCTTCTTGAATCTATATCATATTCTTGAACCAAGTCATATTCTTGGTTTTCATGACAGAAGCAGTTTCCTTTTTCAGTTAAGACACTAGATATTGCTTGTGTTTTACCAGTTATTTTCATGGCTCCTTGGATTTACAATTCCCAGTTGTAAAATAGAGATGTGAACATCATCATCCACTTATTTAATAACTCTGTGAGACATCTGTCCCAATAAACTTTCTTTATTGAGGTGAGAAAGCGATGTGAGTCATGTGTTCTGACCGTCATCAGGAGGTCCACTGTCCATTACTAGATGAGAAGTTAGAAGAGGGATAAAATGATGACCCAGCCCCCCCACCCCTGCGGCTCAGTCCTGTTCTGGATGCCACATATGTCAAGGAGAGCCCAGACTGTTTATATAATTTGGTTCCAACCTAATTTTCCAGCCAGATACCACTAATCCCTAACGTAAACCCTATGTTTATGGAATTATCTTTCCTGGCTCATTCGGTTTTGCTTAACAAATATTAATTGTATTTCCTCTGTAAACTGGGCCCCGATTTTGCCCTGGGGATTCATTCCTCTCCTTTTAAAAGTCGGCCAAATCTTAAGTGTCCAGACTCTGTGATGCTGTGTCAGATCCCTCTGGCCAGCAGTCGCCTCCTGCCTCGCACGCTGGCAGCACCTAGTCTGTGTCATTCAGGTTACACTGGTCACATGTGGCATCGCTTTGTCATATTATCAAATTGTGAGATTATCTGCATTTTGAGCAAACCCTGTCTAGAAAAAAATGATAATTAGCGAATGCGAATGGCCTTCATAAGTACCCTACATGCAATAAATGTTCAGTAATTGCCTGTTAAATAAATAAATGAGTATCTGCACTCCTCTTTCATGACACCTTGTTGCTACCTTAAACTGCAAGATCGGGATCATTTTTCCGTAGAAGTACTCTGAATTTCATGTCTGAGTTCTCCTCCGTGTAGTTGCGTTGCCCACCTTACACTTATTTCCTTCTTAAGCCACCTACTTATTCCATTTCTTCCATTGTGTGTTAGTTTTGTAGGGCTGCTGTAACAAAGTACCACAAACTAGCTGGCCAGGAGTCTGAGGTCCAGGTGTCGGCAGGACCACACTCTCTCTAAAGGCTCCACGGGAGAGCCTGCCCCCTGCCTTCCTCCTAGCTCCTGGTGTTCCTTGGCTTGTGGATCCATCACTCTGGTCTCGGCCTCTGTATCACATGCCGTTCCGTGTGTGTGTTTGTGTGTGTCTTCTTCTAAGGACACCAGCTGTATTGGATTAGGGCCCCCTCGATTACCTCATCTTAACTCGATTATATCTGCAAAGACTCTATTTCCAAATAGGCCACATTCACAGGTAGTGGAGGTTAGGACTTCAACATTCCTTCCTGGGGGCCACAATTCAACCAATCACACTCACACTCACTCTTTCTCACTCACTTTTTTTAAATGAAATTTACATAACATAAAATTAACCGTTTTTAAGTGAACAGTTCAGTGGCGTTGAGTACGTTCACAATGTTGTGCAATAACCACTTCTGTCTAGTTCCAAAACATTTCACCACCCCCAAAGGAAACCCCACACCCATGAAGCAGTTATTCCTCATCAGCCCCTCTCCCCAGCCCCTGGCAACCATAGTCTACTTCCCGTTTCTGTGGATTTACCTATTCTGGATGGGAGTAGAATTGCTGGGTCATGTGGTGACTTTGCTGATGTTTTAAGGAGCTGCCAACCTATTTCCCTTAGTGGTTGGACCACTTTACTTTCCTCTCAGCGATGTACAAGGGTCCCATTTCTTCCGCATCCTTACCAAGTTTTCCATTTTTTATAGTAGTGCTCCTAGTTGGTATGAAATGGTATCTCATTGTGATTTTGATTTGCATTTCCCTAAAGACTAATGATATGAAACATCTTTTCATGTGTTTGTTGGCCATTTGTATATCTTCTTTGGAGAAATGTCTCTTAAAGTGCTTTGCAATTTTTTAATTGAGTTGTTTGTCTTTGTTGTTGAGTTGTAAGAGTCCTTTATAGCATATTCTTGATAATAGACCTTTATCAATATATGATTTGCAAATATCTTCTCTCACTCTGAAGGTTGTCTTTTCCTTTTCTTGATAATGTCCTTTAATATACAAAAGTATTTAATTTTGATGAATTCCAGTTTATCTGTTTTTTTTCTTTCATTTTGCATGCTCTTGGTGTCATATCTAAAAATTCATTACTAAATCCAGTGTCATAAAGATTTACCCCATGTTTTCTTCTAAGAGTTTAATGACTTTAGGCCTTATGTCTCAGTCATTAGTCCATTTTGATTTCCTGTTCCTACCATGCACAGTACTGGGTTCTGTGCACAAACACTGCAGAGTCCCTGCCCTCAAAGATCTCACGGGCTAATGTTCTTCAGTTCACTCTTTACTGATGCAGAAAAGCCCTAGGAGATAACCAAGGGGAAACGCTTTGTTTTACAAGGCCTCACACAGCAGTCTGCCTTGCTTACCGTGAAACATGGTGCCCTGTGACCAATAGGGAAAAATCTTATCTTTGGGGGTCTTTCTGGATAATGGTGAACCCAGTCATGAAAATGATTGAACCAAATAGGGATTCCATTCAGTACTTGCAGGTTATAGTAGTCTGAGTTCTCGAGAGAAACAGCCAGTACGGGACAGACACATACACATGCCTATGTACGCACACATATATGTGTCCCGTTGGTTCTGTTTAATGTAATATTCTATTCTATTATTTATATCCTATCAGATAGAGATGGAGAGATGGGTTGACTGATTATAAGGAATTGGCTCATGTGATTATGGAGGCTGAGGAGTCCCCAGATCTGCAGGGTGAGTCGGCAAGCTGGAGACGCAGGAGAGCCGAGGGTTTAGTTCCAGTCTGGGTCTGAAGACCTGAGAACCAGGAGGATAATGGTGGAGGTCCCAGTCTGAGTCCAAAGACAAGAGAACACCAGTGTCTCAGCTCAAAGACAATTCACAGAGAGAGGTCCTCTCTCGCTCAGCTTTCTGTTCTCTCAGGACTTCTGCAGACTGGACAAGACCCACCCACACGGGGGTCGGGGCGGGCAGTCTTTATCTCCGTCTCCTGATTCCAGTGTTAGTCTCATCCAGAAACACCCTCACAGACACACAGGATGATGTGGCCCAGTCAAGTTGACACCTAAAATTTGCCACCACACAGGGTGTGAGAGGCAGGCATAAGGCCTGCCACTGCTCGGGGAGAGTTCCTGTGAACGGTGCGTTCTCCCTTCTGTCAGCAAGGTGGAGCTGTCTCTTGTCTCCCATCCACCTCTTCCTCACGCCCGCTCGCCATGGAGAATGGGTTCGTTACTGTTCACTATTGTCTGACGAGCATGCGGCAGCAGCCCGTGTGGCCTCATCCTTTTTGTCCTCGTGTCTCTGGCATTCAGCAGTGCCTCTGTCTAGTGACTACTTATTGTTTGCTGAGCTGCTGTTGCTGAGCTTTGGACTGCTTTTTCTGGGTTTCTGTGGGTTTTTTAGGGGAGAGGATGCCTCAAGGTAGCAGGCTCCACCAAACTCACTGAATAGAGATGGCAGCAGCCACAGCCTTCACTTGCGTGCTGACCGCATGATCACGTTACTGCCCAAGTTCCCACATAGCCTTTTCAGTGGATGCTTTTATTTTCCTCATTTTATAGATAAGAACATCAAGAATCAGAAAAAATTAAGTAGCTTGCCTAAAAACATACACAGCTAGCTAGGAAGTAGCTGGCCAGAGAGTCAAAGCCCAACTTTGTAACCGTCATGCCGTACCATTTTTCCCAACTAGAGGTCAGTGAGTGTCGTGGCGGGGGTATGAACTTGCAGACTAGGAAGAAGTTGGGGCAGAGGGGTGGTGTTTTTATAGGGATGGCAGATAACTTACATTTGTCTACCGCAGTTGCTGTCTACTCTTGGTGGACAGCACCCTGATCGTGGACTCACTTCAGCCATCGTGAGTCAGCCTTAGCATCCGTCTCAGTACAGCCAAACAGCGCCCACTGCCAGCAGACTGGAGTTGGCCTCCAGATGAAATCCCATGTTACACTTGTCATAGGGCCGTGGTGGAGTGTAGGATAACGGGCAGTGGACAGGAAGGAAGTTATGGATAATATGACTAATCTGTGTTTCACCTCCTGGTAGACACGTTACATTATATCAACAGTTCTCTCATAATACTCATAAATGCTGCTTGAGTATCAGAGCTATTGCTGCTGAAAAGTGTTTGTTCCAGTTTTCCTGCTTTTTTTCTTATCCTGCTCTCATAATCTAGTACAAAAATGCAATACAGCATCTGGAGTACACTGACAGTTTTTTGCTTTTGGGTTTTTTTTCCCCATGAATGTATAGCAGTTGTGTATTTTTTTTTTTTAATCACAGTTTCCTGATCACACCAATATAGCAATCTTCAGAAGCACGTGGAAGGTGCCGCTTAAATGTAAATGATTTAGTTAATTATGGCAGGAAGTAATAGAAAACTTGGCATTTTATTGCCTTGGAAGCACAGCCCAGCATTCCAGGTATCTTTTGAACTGCCGAGTTACCTGTAACAACATTTTGACTACTTGACTGTTTCACTGTCAGACTAGATGCTTTTATGTCTGATACATACTTTATTACGTAGTGATTTTTTATTCTCTCTTGATGGACATCCACTTTGTCTCTGTGTTGTTTTCAGCACAAAAAGAAAAACAGACTTAAAACAATGTTTGCAGAATGAGGAGCAGGTGATGCCCTCTTCCCCGGCTGGTTGTCCTGTGGTAAGCTTCTCCCCGTGACACATGTTGTCCTGAAGCCTCGTTTGGCTTAGAACACAGCAGCCGAAAAGTATGTGTGATCATCTTAAAATTATGAGTCAGTAGATAGAAGGCAGAAATAGAACAGTAGGGAAAACAACACTCGAGGTCTGGAAGACTAGGTAGATAACTTAAGGAATATACAGTGGGAAGAGACTTTTAAGGCACTCTTGTGTCCTTACACCAGAAAAATTCCAAGTGATCAAAAATTTAAATTTGAAAAGTGAAATCCTCTATGTATGTGAAAATACAATAGGCAAGTGTTTTTGTAATCTTGACATGTGGAGACCTTTCTAAACATGACATCAATGTCAAAAATTCACGTAATAAAAGGCAGCATCTGTGTCCATAGTAAAATTTTAAAATATAGGCAGAATGCCTTAATCTGAGTAAAATGATGCGAAAAATGAGAAATAGTAATTACTGCGTTGTTGTTTATTAATAACCTTAATAAATAATGAGTTCTAAACCGACAATAATAGAAAGATAAACATTCAGGCGAAAAAAAGTAGAAAACGCAGTTCTAGAAACAAGGAAGACAAATACCCAGTAAGCATATAAAAAGATGTTTAGGCTTACCGCTAAATAGAATATGCAAATAAATAACATAATGAAATACTTTTTGCCTGTCAAATTGAGGAAGATTTAAAAATTACCAATACCTGTTCTCATGGCAACAGACATTCTCAACAAACTGTGCAAGGAACTTGAATTGGTACTTTTTTGAAAGAATTTATCCTAAGGAGAAATTTGTATGTAGGTCAAGAAAATTAATTGTAGTTTTGTTTATAATAGTGAAGTCTGCCCATCACTGGGGGATTAGTTAAATCACTAGAGGATTAGTTAAATAAACAATGGAAAACTCGCTCTGGGCTGTGAAAATGCAGTGCTCTTTACTTCTCTGTGCTCTTCTATAATGATTGAATTTACATGAAAATTACTACATTTATATCAGAAAAGATAGTTTCTTGCAAATTTAAGAAAAGGTTTTCAAATAGAAGCTTGTGAAGAAGCTCCTGGGGGGTTGGATTTTTAAACTGGGTAGAACAGAGGCTAAGAGATCCTCAGGAGGTCTGGTGGTAGATTCAAAGCCTGGGGTTTTCTGGATTGGGTGAGCTTAGTGATCTTAGACCATTGGACATCAAGAGTGCAGATAGTTTAGGAACCATGGTGAGGGAGGGAGAATGACTCGGTATAATGTGCTTAGTTCTGCATATGGCATGTTTGAAGAGCCTGTGTGGGTCCGAATGGAGATGTCTGGGAGGCAGTTGAATATACAGGTCTGCAGCTGGGGGTGCTGTTTGGGCTGGAGATGTGGATTCAATAGTCATCTGCAGCTAAGCTATTTTATTACCTACATTTCCACCCCAGGTCATTGGTCATTGAAATCCTGAAGACAAAATGGTTCATATTCTGCCCAGATCATAGAAAGCCCAAAATGTGTTGTCTCCCTTTGCTTGATAAACCTGTAAAAAAGCAAACATCCTTTATGTCACACATTAGACATTATTAGTGCATTTTGGAACAGGAGATCCATTCACTTTGGTGTGTGGGCTTTCCTAGCAGCTTCTCTGGGAGAGTTCCATGATGTCATCTCTCGGTCTTGGACCCTTGATCTTTGAAGATGCTCTGATGGCAGGGACTCTGCAAGTTTCACAGTCACTCTCCAGGTCTTTGACCTTCTTGTAGACCAAACCGGTTGAGTGGATAAGCAGTGCATTCTGCTACTCTAAATAATCACAAAATCCCATCTCAATTGAGATAGGCTTTTCTAAAATCTCTTCTCTTTACCACTCCAAACTGCACTAAATAAGTAATAACAATAGTGCAATATTACTACATTTGGAGTGTCATAAACATTTGATTCTCATTCTTTCGTCCCACCACAGCCTAGAATACGAAATTTTGGTCTTCTGAAACAGACCGCACATAAAACCCATGCACGTGGATCTCTGGGAGCAGTGGAGCTACCACCACGCCACATTCAGTTGATTTGGGCTTGTGGGCAAATGCAGTAGACATGGTGGTCAGTTTCTCTCTAGCTGCCCATAGTGAGAAGAGAAGGAAGACTTATCAGCAGGGGAAAGAGTCTGCAATCATTTTAGTATAGGGAGAAAAAATAGTCTAAGCACTTGTGTACCTCCAAAGGCAGGGTTATATTATAGATTCATAGTCTATTTGAGCTGGTCAAAATAATCTAATTTACAGAGCTAGAAGCTGTAACTGAGAAGGAATAAAAGACTTTCCCAAAGGCACAGAGCTGTTTGTAATAGGGTGCAGGTATATAAAAATTCCACCCAAAATCATTACAATTATGAATAGAATTGGGTAGGGGTGGGGAGTCAAGCTGAAGCTTCGGCTGCCCGCGATGCCCTGTGGCGATTTCCCTTCCTGTCGCTGGTGTGTAAATAACTGTCAGTTGCACATGTCCTCTACTTATTCTTACGTTTGTATGTCTTTGGGAAGTCATCTTAAGGACTGCCTTAAATCCTGAGCTCCCCAGGAATGGCATCTCTTGTGGTTCTGTGTGGGAGCACACCACAGCATCTTGTAAGATGAGTAATATCCGCTGATGACCGATGGATGAATGCCTCAGGCTTTAAGGAGTCTCATAATGTTTTCATCTTATTCCTGAGATCTGATAACATAGCGTGAGTCAGCAGAGAGGTGCTGAGTACAGAACTGGTGGACATTTTATGGGAAAAGGGGCATGATAACAGCTTTATTGTCTTGAGGGTGACTTGGGCAAATGCCTAAAGCCAGAGCTCATGGAGTAACCCTCCTCCTCCATGAGGCTCCTTCTGAGCTGCCTGCTCTCTGACTCACCCCTGCATTTCTGCAGTCCCGCCTGCTACGTACTAAACGACCTGGGATAGCTGGGAGAAGGGGAAAAGGGTGATACACTATGGCTCCGGATAATGTAGTTTACATAATGAAACCGTCAAGGAGCTTTGGCCATGTTTGCATCATCTTTCCTAGCTCATTTTTTTATAATGAAGAAAACGAAGGGGTTGAATGGGTAATTTGACAGTCCCTTTCCAGCTACAACATTCTTATAATAGGATGCCTTGCCACTGAGTCGGCGCGAGTCTTTTCTGCTACGTACTCCTCCCCTTAAATTTTGTTTTACTTATTGTTTTATTAATACCTGTAGGTATTTAAATTTTTGGAATGGCTGTAGCTCTGCTTCTTAAATATAAGGTGCATATTGTTCCATTTGATAGCATTTTCTTATGTGAGTATAAACCTGTAAATTCCATATCGCATGGAATAAGTCAAGAATACACAGATATACGTGTCTCTGATGTCAGGAGATGCATATAGTCATGGAAGGGGATATAAGAGCACATGGCAACATGTGATTGTCCTTAGTGAGTGACAGTGGAAGCTCTAGAGCTGAGGTAGCTTCCTGAACGCTGTTTATAATATTGCATTCCAGGATCAGGAGAGAAACAACAATGGCTTTCATTCAGTATGATTCAAACCAAGTGATTTTATCTCTGACTTCTAAAATGACAAATCAAGTGTTCTGGCAAATGCCCCTTCTTCTCAAGGATAATCTTAATTGGAATAGCACCTCCTGTTTCATTGTTGATACCCTGATTGGAGCATTAAGAAGCCCCCATTTTTGGTAGAAGGTTAATAGAGGCTTTGCCCCTGAAACCACCTAATTATAGTATGAGACAGTGTAGCTCAGTGGTCAGGAGCTCTGAAGTCACACTGTCAGGGTTTATCTTGGCCTTGTTTCATCTGAATTGTATGACCTTGGGGAAGTCATTGAATCCTTCGACATTCAGGTTCCTCTTCTGTGGAATGGGGATAGCAATATTCTAACCTTATGTAGAGTTGTTGCAACACGTAAATGAAATACACTTTAGAAAACGGTGAGCTCAGTAACTGGAGTAACGTAAGAGCTCAAAAGCTGTGGGGTACTGATTTTATTACTGACTACACCATCTGTGGGTTGTCGTCTTGAGTGCCTGGAGAGAAGAGAGTTGTTGAGGCACGGCATGGGGCCGGGGCAGGTGGTGGTACTCGGTAGTGTCTGCGTCAGGGGCAGCCGGGTCCTGACTTACGTATCGGCTCTTAGCCCTTTGTGCACATCTGCTATCCTTTCAGATGTATATATGTGTATTGAATGTGTATCAAGAAATATATTACATTTTAGATGTGGAAGATAAGCTCTTCAGTACAGAGCTACTAAATCTTGCATGTTCCTTTGATTCAGTGAATAACAATGACATTCGCATTTCTTGGCAGCAGGCACTTTTCTGAAGTAAAGAACAGTGGTAACCAGAAAGCAAAAGATCGTTAAGCATCTAATAGTCCTGATTTTTGAATGCCCTGAATTCACTAAAATAAATGTTTAACTCAACTCTTTGAATCTCTTTCATTTCTTGAATTGGTACAAAATGAAATGTACCTGCTAACTTGGCTTGTTTGTAGTGTCACATCCCGTGTGGTGTGTGCAAGTACTAGAAATTTCAGTCCTGTTTACTAGAGGAAGCAGATGCTATTATGTGCTGTGTTGTTGCATTGTGCTGTAATGCGAGTGGTCCTCCACAGTGTGCACAGGAAGAGCTCCTTGTTCCCTGTTCTGGTGTGAGCTGTCTTCGCTAAGTCTGCCGTTTTTCCCTCTCTTTTAGACTGTGGCTGTCCCCTCCCTGTAAAGTAAGGGGGTCCGTGTATAGAATTGCTGGAGCGGGGAGATGGGGTTCAGCTTTGTGTCGCCCCTCAGGGTAATAAGCGGGGCTGGTTACTGTGCTTCCCTCCCTTCTCTGTATAGATATAGATGTCTGTATCTAGATGCCAGGAAGCTGAGCTTTGGCATGGTGTCTGCTCCCTAATTTCCCGCGTTTTGTGCACACCTGCTACAGGAAGGTGCCCCCGTAAGGGCCTTGGTGCTCTGCTGGGCTTCAGCCTAGATTAGATATTCCTGCTGCACTGTGAGATCCATTCCCCTAGCTTCTTGACCCTTCAGATATGGATAAAACACTTCATTTTTTTAAAAAATCATCAAAGCAGAGAAGGTCCTAGGAGCATGAAGTATGTTTCACCTTTTAAGAAATTATTGCAATATTGTATCATTTCCTACCTTCTTAAAAGAGAGAATTTGCCAAGCTTGATTTAACTATCTTTCGTTTCTCAGAGTAGTCCTGAATGATGTTGCTACATGTGATCAGCTTCTTTCCCCCAGGAAAAGAAAGTAATTGCGGTTTAGGGACTGTGACCTCACACTGTTTCTTAACGCTCAGCATACCGTCCAGGTACTGGGTCTTCATGCACGTGCACAAGTGTTTTCCGTAGTTGTTTTAGATTGAACAAATAATTCAGAATGTAGTCCTGGGATTTATTTTTGGCCTGTGTTGAAGTGTATTAGAGTTGAAAGGGTTACCAAAGGACTGTTCTAGCCTTTTGTTTTGTAATTTATTGAAATTGAAATCCAGAAGAGTTAAGTGTCTTACTCAAGATGTTTCCGTCTTGTTTAAACAGAGGCTATTGCTGCTGAACTTTATTTGAATGCTTCAAGTGTATTTTCTTTATCATCACTTTTAGATTGTTGTGTAATCCATTGACTGGTTCATAGAGAGCAAGCCCCCTGGGGAAGCCCTCCGACTAAAGCTGGCAGATGGAACAGGTACTGTCCCCATCCGCTACACCACCTCTGCCAATATGACAGGAAAGGGTGAAAAAATAAAGAGAACAGGAGGGGAGACAACAGCAACAAAATTTTGGAAGCTAGAAAACAGATGGACAAGAGGTGATGGACTGACTTAGCAGAAAGAGGAAACTACGACTGAAGCTGGCGGGAGAGGAGGTCTGGAAGCAGGGCAGTCCACACCACAGAACCCCAGGAAGGCTTGTAAGAAGGAGCAGAAGGGATCCCCAGCGTGGAGACATGAATGGAGCTGAAACAGGAGGGGTGGCTGGAAGTTCTTATCAGAAGTAGTGAAATACCCAGATTGTTTCCTCCAACTGCCGCAGAAGACCGGTAGTTTTCTTTCTGGAGAATGAACCAGAAGGACTCTGGACTTGAGGATGGTGGGCTTATTATAATTCTCAGGGAGGAGATGAGAGCCATCTTTTCTGGGGAAACGGACCGACCCAAGAGAAAAGACCTGTCAGTTCTTTGCCGGGGGATTCCCCAACCAAGTGTCACTGCCAGGCTGCTCTGGCGAAGGCGTGAGGTGAAAGATCTGAGCCTGTCATCTTCCTTTTTACATTCCTCTCACAGCAGGAGCATCCTGCCAGGCCGAGTCCAATTCTGGTGTTCAGAGGGACACGTTTTTATAAAGCCGGCCATCTGAATGCAAGCTGCGTACTTCTGGTGCTTAACCACAGCCGGCAATCTGTTGCAAACGCTGTGGACAAAACCACCTGTGTTGGATTCATGAGCTCTTGGTCCCAATTGTTATCCTCTTCAGTTTCAATTTCCTACTCTATAAAAAGGAAAAAGTGGATTTAAGGTACTTAGGATAAAGCCTAGCACATAGTAAGTGCTCCATACTTTTTAATTAATAATACTATTATTCTTTATCATCATCATCATTTGCAGTCACACTTAAAGATTTTGCACAAACTGAACCAAGGAAAGGAAGCTTCTCTTCATTATGATTTTTTAGAAAAGATATAAATACTGAGGAAAAAAACAAGCTCTTTAATATGTTGTACCCTTTTATAAGTATTCATTCCTAGAAATTTAGTCAGTACAGGTATCGCTAATAAATTAGACCTCCCTATGGTTGCATGGGATCATAGAACATCCTAGAGCTGATCAGATTCTGTGGTCACTATAGCAACAGCTCACCCTGTCATTCTTTCATTTTTTGAGCCTATCTTAACACAGGATCCTAAAACACAGTTATTACTGGTTATTGTAACCACAGGTTTTTTTCAGCATGAGAAAATCTGTTGTGTATTTGTTTTTCACAGATATTTCATTAACTTGGTGGCCCTTTGTTGTCATGTGGCTGCTGTCAGCTGCCTTGTCCAGGTTGTTTGAAAGGGCTGATGGCTCCATTTGGGCTGAGGGCAGGAATGGGTGCTTTCAGCCTGAAATTCCTTTTGGGTTCCCAGTGCTGGATAAGTGATGAAAAGAGGGTGCTTGTCTGCTCACGGGGGGTGAAGATCACAGGCTGGGGCAGCGGCTTCCTCAGCAGCCATGTCTCTCTTTTCCTTTACTTCCTAGGTTTGGGTGGGTGGCGTGTCCTACAAAGATACCTTTTTCCTTCCTCAGGGGCTCCGCCCCAAGCACAGGTCAGAGCCGTGAGCGGCGCCGGCAGCTTCTCTTTTGAGTACTTCGGTTTGTCTTCCCTAGGTATCCATGCTCCTTAGTTGTTGACTCCAGCCCAGGCTGGTGGGCACTGGACCGATGGAGAACTCAAGGCATAAACTCAGTTATGTTGTAACTCTGCCTTGTCAAGCTTATGAAAGCCAGTCCAAGTGCAGAGAGCACTAACGGAAATAACTCCTCACAAGGTCACCTCCAAGCGCCCTTCTCCCTGCCTGGGCCTTCTTTATCATAAATAGGATCAGAAACCCTGCTAGCCGTCCTCATGCTGACTGGCACACCCCTGCACTGGTTGGCTCTGCGTCTGTGTGACCGTGAAAAGCCTGTTTGTCTCCTTTCTGCTACGCCCTCCAGCTCCTCATGTGCAACTGTCTCTGGAGGAAGGTGGGCAGGGGGCTCCTCGCCCTCCTGCTGACCCTGTCCTTCCTGCCCTGTCCCATCCCGGTGAGCTAACAGCGGTCAGGTGTTTGCTGCTCATGTGCCCAGCGCTGAGCAAGTCACATCCCATGTGGAGGGAAATAGTCACAGGAGCTCACGGTTACCTCAGTGGCCCTTTGCGTGTGGCTGCTGTGGGCTGCTCTGTCCACTTGTCTGGAAGCGCCGTGTGCTAGGCCTTGTTCTAAGAGTTTGCAGGTCCTGTCTCCTCCATCCTCATAACAATCCAGAGCTGTACCATATGAGGTGGGTACAGCTTTGATCCCATTCTACAGATTAGGATCCTGCGGCTTTGGAGTCAGTTTCCGGGGTTGTAAAGGAGGAAGGAGGCCTGTCTCGTGCCAGATCTTCTCTCAGCTCCTCTCCACTCCAGAGGCAGTTATGATCAGGCCTCAGACTTAGCAAGGACGCGCACCTAAGCAGTTAGTAAGCACTACCAGACAGGTCGTCAGGTAGACTGTAACTATCATGTTACTTGTTTGTGTGTGTATTTCTACTCTGCTCCAGTCCAAAAAGGATTAAAGGTTATCAGAATACTCACCTAGTTCTCCTTTGATTTTCATAATAACCCAGTGGTAGAGTCATTGTCACCTCTATTGCATAGATGACAGAACCGATTCTGAGGCCGATTTAGCCAAGTCAGTGAGTGAGGCGGGGCTGGGTTCCAGCCCAGTGCAGAGCAGCGACTGCCTTGTCATGGCTTGTCTGGAGGCAGTGCTGACCAGTCTCCCCAGGAGAGGTGGCACTGGCCCTCCGTCATGCTGCAGGGATCACTCATGTTGTGGGCTCCCTGGCTGCTCTCCTGCCCCTGGAGAAGCACATGTTCCTGCGCTTCGGCTCCCTTCTCCATCTGACGGGCGTGTGAGTGCAGAGTTAGAAGGCACACGTGCCTTCAAGTAGCGAACACAGGACACATCCTAGTAGTGAAGGGCTGAAAGATGCAGGAGAATGAGGGGCACCGACGCCCCTCCTCTGGAAGGGGGGGGGCACAACTTTGTATCTGTAGCATTTTATTTCTTAAATATATCCAAAGAAGACAAACAAAAAAGACAGAGGTGAGTGGGAAGAGGAAAGTTGGATTTACTTTTCTATTGAGAGCCGATTTTAAAAAATTTGGTACCGGGCTGTTCTGAAATAATCACTGTTATATAAATGAGCAGTTGCTGTGGTGCCTGTGAATTGGCCTTCCAGGCTTGTTTTAGATGCTCACCAAATACTTGTTTTTAATAATCCCAATCTAACCTCATTGAAGGCAAGGAGTGTGTTTGTTGATCTCTGTCACTCAGTGCCCAGCATACTGTCCTGATTCCTAGTAGGCTGATGAAGGATCACATGCAGGAGCGAGCAGCTGAGCCCCACCAAATGCTCCATTCTGTTGGAGTAAGTGATTCCACATAGGTACGTAGCAGCACTGTTCTCTCCCTAGATCAACATTCAGAGTTTCCTTAATAAAAAAAATTTTTTTAACTAGCTGTTTTGCTTTTTTGGCTAAAGTTAGTGAAGGAAAAATAGTGCCTGCTCACTGTAGGCTGCACGCATTGTAGCAGCCGCACACACGTGGATCCCTACAGCTCTGCAGTTGGAGCTCCACTCACTGTGCTGTCATAGAGGACACGCACCGCCCCTCCCAGCTCGCTGTGATCGTCCAGCGTATGAGCTGATGCTGTTCAGGAAGCTGGGGAAGCAGAGGTGTCCTCAGAGCTTGTCTCTCTCCTCCCCCGCAAGTGCAGCCCTCGTCTGACACATGAGCCCAGCCCTTTTAGGATGCACAAGATGCTTCCCCGTCTGTGGCTCACAGTGGCAGACAATGGAGATGTCTGCAGTGATATTTGCCTCCCGGGTGTTCACACTTCTTCAGTTAAGCCTGTCCGGAATCTATTTAACTATTATCCATCAAAGCTTTTTGGATATGAGAAAATAAAAGGGGGAGGGAGGGTGGAAGCAGAGAGGAAAGACTGTCTGGGCCGGGGTTGCCCCTCCTCTCCCTGTGACTCACCCTGAGCAAGCACAGCGCCTTTGGAAAGCTGCCTGCAGTGCGGTCACAGTGAGGCAGCTCTTCTGGCGCTTTGAGACATTTAAAAAAAATTTTCTCAGGCAATAAAAGATGTTTTTCCAATTGTTCATTCCCTCCTCTGGGCCAGCCTAAGAGCTTTTGTTCAGCTGTAGCATGGCGATGCTATGGGAGCTTTGCCAGCCAGCACATATGAACCCAGACCTTTGTACTTGATGCATTACTAAAGAACTAGCTCGTTCCTCTGCAAACTTTGTAATCCTTCTTTCTTACAGTTGTTATCATATTAAAAGGAGTTATCTCTGACCCTTAGCCTTCCCACGGCAAGAAGTTTGCATTTGGTCATTCTTAAGAATTTGCTCAGTATATTGTGCTTGTTTGTACAATTTCAAATATTCACTTTAAAAAAAAGTTTGCTTTTAGCATGGGGGGCTAGCTTGAGCTAAATAGAGGAGCTGCTTATTAAACGTAGTCATCCGGATTTTTACTGTTTGATAGCACAAGAAGGATGGGTCACCTTAATTTTCCTACCTTCATATGTAAATAAGGGTTGTGGGGGGGGGTGTTGTAAGTGGTAAATTAAAGCTTCCTGAAAACCAATTGGACTGACAAGACTAAATCTCAATTTTCAAGTTTCTCTCCTTTTTAGCTATAAAAAGTGATTGTGTCCTTTTATAGTTCCAGAAGCTGGCAAGTAATTTCTCAGTATCCCTGTGACCACCCCCATCTCACTACCCATTTTTCTAGGAGTTCAACCATTTCTGCTCTAGGAATTGCCAGATAACAGGGATTTGAACCCAAAAATAAGTTATGATGGTGAACTGCTTGGGTGATTATGACTGATGAGCAGTAATTTATTTAAGGAGCAAAAGAAAGTAGCAACATACAAAACGGTTCGTGCTGTATGGGAAAGTTACTCTGGATGGCTGACTCTGAACTCAATACAGTGAAGTATTCGTTTGAGTAACACTTTACTACTGGAGGGATCGGTTGCTGAAAATTTTATTGCCTACAAGACTTGGTCTCCAATTAAAACGTACCTTAGAGACCTCGCGTTTAACTTTAGTGATTGTACCAGTTCATTGAAATTTTAGATGCCACTTTGTGAGATCTGCTGTCCCCATAATAACCCTTGGTGACTGCCCAAACCAGGTAAAATGATGTTCACCTGGTAGACGAATGGAGGCTGGTGGAATAGTCGAGTCAGCTGTGGGCTGAATGAGTCTCTAGTCAGTTATTGGTATCACTGCCATTTTTCTGGCTTAATAGAAACATGTAAATGACTGGTGTTTTAATGAGTGGATTAAGCTTATTATTCTTTAGAGTCATTAAACTTGAGGGCTGGAAGGGGTTCCCGCGTGTTCTGTTTGCCCCGTATGGTGTGCTTTCAAAACCAGCATGACTAAGCAGCAACTGCTTGATGGTAATCCAAGCAGCTTCACACCTATTGTCTTACACGATTCTTCATGTGTTTATATTAACTGACTGACCCTGTAGACATTTGAGTCTGTGATCCAGATGATCCTTCCTCTTCATTTTACAGTTACAGGAACTGAAACCCTAAAGTATCGAATGACTCTCCAGAGTCAAACAGCTAGTTGAGGGCAGTTCCAGAACTGCTTCACAGCCTGAGTATTTCTCTGGATTCTGCTTCTAAGCTTGGAAGAGACGTTACTTATTTTCAGCGTGTTAGAGACCTTTGTCAGACTGCAGAGATGCTCTTTAAAGATGTCTTACTGATAGAAGAGCTGGGAGGCAGTGGTGAAACAGTAAAAGGAAAGAGTCTAGTTTGGGCTCCGTTGCCGCCTGTGCTCATCCTTCACCTCGCTGGACCCCGAGCTCCGTCATCTGGAAGTAGAGGAGTTAGACTGGCCAGTTTCCCATCCGCCAGTCCAAGGCTTGGTGACACCACGCAGTCAGTGAACCGTGGATACTGAGGGTCCCTCCCAGCACTGAATTACACATTCCCTCATTCTGAAGAAGCCTTTCTTCCTCCCCGTCCCCAGTTTACTTGCTTGGGTGGCTTTCAAGGTCTCCTCTAACCTTGAGGAGTCCAAGTTTGATTTAGAACTTGTTAGGGCCGCTCTTTGAACCCATGTACTCTGTCTTCTGCGCTCGTCTTCTTGGTCTCACTCTCCCGTCAGCTTGTCTGTTCCCTGAGCCCCTGCACGGCGGCATCCACGTGTCCTTGAATGTCTGGTGGGAAGGAGGCGGCAGGGGAGAAGTGAGTTGTAGGCCTTCCAGAATGACCATGTATTATTCCACATCCTCTGCCATCTCTGATCTCCCCCTGCCTTGTACAAAAAAGGCAGCATTTCCTCCTGGCTTCATCTGTTTAGAGGCAGGGTGGTACTTCAAAACCGGAGTGGATTACTGTTTCAAATATGAGTAAGACTTACGAATTTGAGCATACTTTATTGGGATTTATGCAGTCTTAGAGAGCCTAGTCGCTGTTGCCAAATCAGCAAATGCCCACTGTTGTAGGACACAAAGATAAACTTGTCCCCTGCCTTTTAAGAGCTTAAAGGCTTAATAGGGAAGTCAGAAAAGTTACAGAAATAGAAACTAGCTCCGAACTCGGGCTGTGTAAGTGCAAAGAAATCCAGTCTTACCTTTGCTGGAAAAAGAATCCTTAGGGATTCCACTTTCCCGTGTATTAGAGAATCAGAATATTTAAAGCACCGAGATACTTTTCTTCTTTATTGAAAAAAATCTGATTCTTAGAAAATCCAGATTAGTGCTGGGCTTCTCTTCCCTCAGAAATAGCCCTAAAGAAATGCGTCATCTCACACACAAAAACACGTCTGCATCTGCTCTACACCAGCTTGGTTCTTCCCGCCTTTGTACTGGCGTGCCTCCTCCCCAGCCGGGCGTCTCTGCCTGCTCGTCTGTTGTGGCAGACACAATCCTGACAACTTCACCAAGCCTAGAATACTCCAGAAATTCTGGTTTTTATTGCTTTGTTTTCCTCCTTTTTCTTTCTCACCTTCCTCCTCCTCAGAACTACTCAGATGTACTGTCCACCGGTGGTTAATTAATGTATGTGATTTTCCCGTCTTAGACATCGTATTATTCACGATTTTGCAGAAGTTTTGTCTGAAGTTCCAGGCCAGAACTTTAGAAGACGTCAGGAAATGTTTGCATCTTTTTAAACTGGCTTGTTCGTTGCTTGTAGATTTCCTACTGAAAACCAAAAATATTTCTCTTATTTCTGCCCAAACCAAGCCAGTTCCCACAACTTTATGCACCTTTCTAATAGGACTGGTTCCCAGATCCGGTTTTTCTCAGCTGCCTGCTGTTGCCGGCTGAAGACCCGCTCCCGTTAGCCTCACCTGGCCCTCTGGTGACTCGCAGGCGGGACGCTGACCTGCGTGTCCAGCTTTAAAGTGGCTGGAGAAGCCCCACCGGGTGCTTCTGGCTGCAGTTTCACTGACAGGTCAGTTCTTGGCCACAAACACAGCCATTTTCTACTTTTAGGACCCTCGCAGGGGAAGCACCTCAGCAATCGCTGTAAATACTTTCTTCTTCTCCCGTTCTCCCCACAAATCCTCCCCTGTTACCCGCATATATCACCTTTTGGAGGCTGATAAAAATAGCACTCCAGGCTTCAGACAAGAGCAGTTGGCTTCATTCCGACTGGCTCCTCACCCACGTCCATAAGAGAAAGAGCAGCAGAGTGCAGAGTCTTTCTGCATCTCTGCATCGTAAAGGGAGAGGTGCCGTCTTTATGACTGTCTTGAGTTAGAGGAAACTGGGGCCCAGCAGGGATGGAATGGGGATCCCCTGGCACAGGGTGGCTCCTTGGTAAATACTCTGTGAAACACTGTGTCTCCTAGGCTAAGGGCAATCTGGCACGACAGCCAGGTCAGAGAGACGAGAGAGGATTTGGGGACATATGTCCTGCTTGTCACTTCCTACATGGAAGAGAGCATTTCTCCTGGGGTAGTTTCTCGAATGTCATGTGGGTACCAGTGTGTTTCCAGGGGAGGTGCTGGTGGCCTCATTTTTAAGCCCTGTGTCTGACAAATTGAGGCTTTGACTTTGCTAGCTGACAGGCCCTCTGCTCTCCATCTTCCCGCCGAGGCTGTGCTGCTGCGCTGCCTTCAGTTAGCACTTGACGTTTGCACAACTGTCCGCCCTTGTCATTCTCTGCAGATACGCAGACTTACCGCCCTTCTTGTAACAGCACACAGGGCACCGGGAGGTGCGAGGACTGCAGACAGGACTCAGTGCACGGCTGGTAAACTGGGTTTTCAGTTTCTCAAATCCTTTTTTGGAAATTGGCAGAATATAAATTATAAACTAACAGAAATTGTAGTTTTATTACCTTTTTTGCTTTTCCTCTTACAAAATTAATAACTCTGGGGTTAGAAAGAGGCCTGAGGAGGTGATCTCTACAAAATTGGCTGGAACCGACCAGAAGGCCCTGGAGGGGTTGACGCAGAGGAGGTGCTGAGGGAGTCTTAGGCGATAGAACTGTGGATATGTCTTGGCTGTGGTGGTGGTTACACAGCTGGATGCATTTGACACAACCCACAGGGCTGTACACTGAGAAGTGTGCATTTCCCTGTTTGTACATTGTCTCTCTGTAAACCTGTCTTTTAAGAAAGAAGGAAAATTACAGCTTTTAAAAACAGACGTTGTGCCTGCGCCCTGAGCTGGATCATGCGTTCACTGGAAACCATCACGCCTGCCTGATGGGCTGCTGGACGGGGTGCTGGGTTCTTGCTCCAGTGCCTCGCTTCGTGCACACTCAGGGCGTGCTTGTTCAGAGTCAGAATTAACTCATGTCCCCCTGTCAGAGTAAGAGTCTGCGACCTCAGGCAGGAAAGAGAGTTTAATCCACATACTCATGTCTTTATTATCAGTTCCTGTTTTAGACTTGGCCCCCCTGGTAAACACTTGACAAAAATATAATAGTCGTTAGGAAATTATGTCATCAAAATTCGATTCTATTTGTGGTCATTGGGGACAACTAATAATTGGTGAAAGCAGAATTTCCAGCAGGATGCAGAGGAAAGTAACTTCCCTTTAGAATGAGAAATCGGGTGGGGACGACTGGATCAAGTTCTGTTCAAGGTCACGGAACACCGTCTGGCTCTTTGCTTCTGGTTCAGGGAAGCGCTAAACCTTCCATAATCACACATGCACTTTACTGACAGGATTCCCGTCCACACCACAGGCTTTGCGGCCAGCTGTGTTTTCTTCTTGGCATTCCTTCTTTTCCCCTCTACTGTGGCCCCTTGCTGTCTCCGTGTCTGCCCAGCTTGGGGTGGAGGTGTCCGTAAGCCACGGGGAGGGGAAGCGCATGTGTGTGTTTGGAACCGTGGCCTAATCAGATAAACACTGTGGAGCTTGCTGGTCCGCGTGGAAGAGCAGCTGCAGCCGAGCCTGGGCCCTCGGGCTCTGCATGCGCCAGCCGCTCCCCTGGCCGCAAGCGCTTTTGTCTGTGGTCCTGACAGCCCCGTGGGGCACGGCCACCGGTCACTGCGCCTGTGACAGTGACCTTTATCTGAATCCCCAGGAAGGAAGGCTGTGTCCCACGTTTATTTTTTTCAATGAAATGATGGAATCAATTCACAAATAGGAAATTCTGCATGACTCTGACACACAGGAAGGTGTCTTCTGTGTGATCATATGGTGTCTTTCTGTTCACTCTTGCCTTCCTTGACGTAACCGCTCTTCCCTTCTAAGAAATCTCTAAGCTGTCAAAGACCCATGCCGCTGTCCGGTTTGCAGCCTGTGCCTCTGCTCTCCCCCCTCCCTGGTGACACCATCTCGAAAGGGCATCAGGCCAGGCGAACACCCTGAAGAGCCCTGAGTGTAGTCTGATTTGTGAGGAGAGGAAGCCTCTGTGTTCCTGCCGTTTGCTTGGCCATGACTTGACTTCCTCGGCAAGTTCCGTCTTCGCCTGGAAACCCCACTTCACACTGGGGACCGGGGTCCTTCAGCCCGGGGTACCAACTTCAAAGCTCAGCTAAGAGCTTCAGCCTGCACTTCTCCCTTCTCTCCTCTGCTTCCCCAGGACATAGCTGTGCCCTTGGAGTTGTTGGACGTGTGCGTCTGTTTTCCGAGCTGGGAGCTCAGAATGTCTCCTGCCTTCAGAGCACAAGCGCCGTTGATGTTGTTGGGTTGCATTTGTTTGTCTTTTCCACACTCACACGGTTTGCTGAGTTTGGTGGCCTGCTGGCCTGGACAATAATAAAGCTTCTGTCGAGGTGGGCAAACAGCTAATGGCGTGGGGCACAGAGGGGACTCCTACAGTGGCCGCCTGTGGTCCACCAGGCTGGTGGTCAGAGGGTCAGAGCAGGCGAGAACAAAGCCAGTCTGCGCAGGCAGATTGCAAAATCAGTGTGTTAGTTGTGTTCTTGTCCCCTTGCCTTGCTCCTGGCTGAAAGGGAAAATGCTGGTCCAGTGTATGCAGAATCGTTCCGGGCAAGTGCCCACTCCAGAGACTTACCTGCTGTCACGTTACCACTGGCAGTTCTGAAGAGGGCCCACATTTATCTATTTGATCTGTTTAAAAAGTCATTGACAGAGGAATTCTTCTCAAACACCCTCCAGAGTTGGTCACTACCGTCTCAGTGTTTCAACATATTTGTATTCTAGATCGCTCCTCACATAAGTTGTGTGCTTATTTCTTTTTTGACACCGATGGGGCACTTTGAGCAGCATGGTTCATAATGTGTAAGTGTTTCCCTCTTATTCCTAACTTGATTCAGTGTTGTCACTCAGTTGAAAATGTCCTGGTTAAGGTTGTGAATCTGGATTTGTAGGTCTCGGGGGCAGAGATCACAGCAGCTAGCCCTAGTCTGGGTGGGAGAAGGCGTGAACTTGTCAGCGACCCCTGCGAGTCTGTCGACAGCTCTCTCACAGGGCTCCAGTGCTGAGATGATGATGGTGACGTGTACAGTCTTGAGTCATGGTCCCGTTAGGCTTCTGAGAAAGAAAGTTCGAGGAGAAAAGACTTTTCTGTTCCTTGGTGTGTTGAGGTTAGCACGTGGCTTTAAACAAATTTTAATTTGTGCTTTGAAGGTCTGTGGCTCGGACTGGTCCTGTCAGTCGTTGTCATTCTCCTTCAAAGCCCAGAGATGGGCTGCTGACCACGAGTGAGAGCAGGCATTGGGTTGGATGTGGTTCCTGGGGTCTTAGTCGAATTCGAAAATCCATTGAAAAGAAAAGTCATAATGTTAGTGGGCACTGGGACATCCTCAGACAAAAGGTTAGATTTAAAATGAGGATTAGGTGTAAGTAATCTTGGGGAAAGGATGTAATTGACGTTTTTTATTTTGTTTTGTTTGTTTTTAAAGGAAAAATTGGACTAACCTAACAACCAAAAGGGCCTCTAAGCCACCAACAGTGCCCTTTGTGTCGTCAGCACTTGTTGCGCCCCACCCAGTGTTACCGTCACACCGTTTGTGTGCTTCGCTTTTGTAATGAGATCATAAGTGCCCCAGACAGGGAATTTACAGTGCTTCGTATATGTCATAGTTGTTAACAACACGATCCATACAGAATGGCATTGATGTGTGTTGATGAAAGCTCTTCTTTTTATTTTCCAGAAACCTCCTATGGGCCCCGGGGTTTTAAGGCTGAGGAGCCAGTGTTGACAGTCACGCCCTCTCCCTGCCCCACAGCTCAAGTGACCGGTTAGGAATACACCTGGCATTTCACTTGACCTTTCTCTTTAAAAAATAAAATTAACTTTTAATTGACCGTCACACTTTAGATCTCAGATTTTTCAGAGTAACAAGGAGAAAAGCTGAAGTAGCTCAATTATTGATTTGAATAAGAATAAGAATTATTGATTTGAATAAGAATGTGAGAGAAAGCATGAAATAATAGAAGACATGCTTTGTCTGATTTCTGTGCAGGGGTTCTCATTGGATCTAGGGTCCTGGGCGCCTGGGCAATGCCTTTGGCCAGGTCACTCTGATCCTGAACATAATCTGACATATTTCTATCTTTCTGCTTTTAAAGGGGTTAATTCTGTAGAGAAAAATAAAGTGAAAGAGATCTAAAGATATTCAAAAGACTGGAGAGGGCAAGGTGCCTCTAAATCCATCATACATCTTCAGGTCTTATTTTTGCCAAATCTCTCACCAGAGCACTAATAAACAGACTAAATTAAATACTCTGCTCGCTTCCTCTGTTTGTCTCAGCTGGTACTTTGGCAGAGAAGCTGTTCGTCTGGGAACTGTCCCAGTAGCAGGTGGCAGGAGATAACAGGTGACACGTTGAATCACCAGCCTCTGGAAAGCACTGTGTTTGCCGGTAGCCCTCACTCTCACATGTGGCACAAAACCTTCTCACTCGAAGTTTTTGTCTTGCCTTTTTGTTTTTAAGAAAAGTTTGATTTTTGTGGGTCCCAGATATTGACCTGCTTTCTGAATGGTTAAAGAAAAGGTGAGGGCTTCAGCTGACATCATATGATGTTTGGGGATCCCTCCCAGTCAAGACAGACAGGAAGAGGACCGCAGAGCCCCTCCCGCAGGCCCTCGGGCCCCGTCTCTCACTCATTCTTGTGGCATGCACCCCCAGAGCAAGGAGAAGCTGCCCCACCCAGGGTCACCACTGAGAGACAACCCCAGCAAGAGCAGCATCGGAGTTCTTTCCCAGGTCCCCTGCTTCGTGGGAAAACTGATCCCATATACACTCGGCTGGGACTGCTGAGGCCTTTTAAAACCCCCAGGGCGCAGCAGGAAGCTTGAGGAGAGAGGCTGCAGAGCTGGAGAGAGCTAGGGCCAGCACACGGCTTTGCGATCACAGGACCTCAGTGTTAACTTCCGTTCCATTGTTGTTTTTTCTTTTTTGTTTTCTTTTGGTTCAGTGAAGAGTGTCTCAGTCTCTCCTGAGTGCCCCAGAAATATCAGTATAACTCAAAGCCGATTTCCCTCCGGAGCTGCTATGCCATTCTGTTCTTTGTTTTTGCTTCAGCTGTTTTATTTTAAACTTCTGAAGTGTCAGCTCCAGCTTCACGTCTCTCTTCTAATGAAATATGTATTTACATAACGTCATGGTTAGCATTTTCCCCAAATCATTTTTCATAAATCTCATATTAAAACAAGATGTTGAATTAGGGGGTATTAAATAAGGAATAAAATAATAAAAATAGTATTTTTGTTTGTCATTTATTATTACTTTGCCTTCTCTTTACCATTTCAGACTTTATAGTTAATGAGTCTTATCCTCAAGTTTTTATTGAGAGTAGGCTTTTCTGAGTGTGGGTCCCATCAGCTGCACATCTGTAAATCCCTAAGAGAAGGACCTGCTGGTGGAAGATGGACTGTCATGTTGACGGGTAAGAGTGAACACCGAGATTCTCTTTTCTTATGCTCTGTTTAGATTTCGACACAGCCCCAACTGCTGGTACCTGAGAGACTGGACCATCCACACCTGGATGAGGCAGTGTCTAAAGTACGGTGCGCAAGACAAAGCCTTATACACCCTTGTCAATAAGGTGAGTGCTTTCCTGGCATTCGCAGCTTATTCTCCTGAGCTTAGATGATGTGGTGTGTGTACCTATTACAGTACAGCAAAGACTAGTGCAAGAAAGAACTTCTAAAGTTCTTTGTTCTCAGATATCCTTTTTAGAATGGATCTGGACACATTTTTAAAAAACTGGACGCATTTAAACAAAATTACGTATTTTTTAAAAGACAGTATTCCTAGGTCTTCTGAATTCCCTGACTCCTCCCCTCCAGCCCCAGAGCCCCTGTTGATTAGGGTCTTTCTGAACATTACACTCCACCCAAGGGTTCAGTCTTCATTACCTTCACAGTAAGAAAGAAAATACAAAGTAAGCAAAAGTTTAGAATGTTATTATTGTGTGTCTCAAGCTACAACACTAGTTTGACCCATAAAAAGATTTTAACAATATTTCTGTGAGAATGTACTATTTCTAAAGTGTCATTGGACCTTGCATGTTAGAACTCAAAAGGAAATACTAGTTTTGTTTTGGGGAGTTTTTTCTCCCATGACTTGGGCCCACTTCATCTTAGCATACATTGCAGGTAGTTTGTGTGTGAGATGTTGCATTGGGCATGGCATTTTCTACAAAAATGAGTAATCCTGTCCTTGCCCTCAGGAAGCTTGTGATTTAAGGCAGATAAGCAGGTGCATGGATGCCTCTAACACTAGGCCCCAGGGCAGGACTGCACTAAATCCTGCTCTCTGCAGTTCAGAGTTTAATGACACAGATTATACTCAGAGAGAAAGATTCCCATGAAAACAAAGCAAGAGAGGTCTAGAGAGGCAGAAAAGTCTACCTCATTTTCTGCTGCCCCTAGTCTTTTAGTGGAAAGAACCCTGGGCAAAGAGTCAGAAGGTCCAGGCTGTCACCCTGTAAGTTCCACCAATTGCCTGTAACTTCTGGCAAATAGTTTTATCCTTCTACGTCTTAGTTTTTTCAACTCTAAGTCAAGTGACTTATACTAAATCAGTAATTTCCAACCTTGGCTGCCCATTAGAACCACATAAGAAGCTTTTAAAATTACAGATGCTTTTTTCTACCCCCAAGATTCTAATTTAGTTGATCTTCCTGGAGTCTAGGCATTGGTATTTTTTTAATGGATTTTTAAAGTCTTTCTTAAATAGACTGTTTTTTAGAGCAGTTTTAGGTTCATAGCAAAATTGAGCAGAAGGTACAGAGAGTTCCCATATGCTCCCTGTCCCCACACAGGCACAGCCTCCCCCATTATCAACATCCCACAGCAGATGGTACATTTGCTACAATTGATGAACTACACGGACACGTCATCATCACCCAAGTCCATAATTTACATCAGGGGTCACCCTTGATGCTGTACATTCTGTGGGTTTGGACAAATGTATACTGCCATGTATCCACCATTATAGCATCATACAGAGTAATTTCACTGCCTCAGAATCCTCTGTGCCCCACCTGTTCATCCCTCATTCCTATCTTCTTAAATCTGCCAGGTTGGTTCTAATGTGCAGCCAGGGTTGAGAGTCACTGACAGCTGATTTCTAAGGTTTCTTCCAGCCTTAATGGTTTATCATTCTGAAATAGTTTGTTTTTACCCTGCCCGTAGGGATTAGTGCTGATTTGGATGACCACTTTGGGAAATATAGACACTGCCCGTGAGCTACAATCTTTTGAAAACAATGGCTTCCATGCTTTTTTCCATTTCAGCATTTTGGAGGCATCCCATACAGCCTCCTAGTAACAGTGACTCAGTTCGGCAGTGATTCGCAATTGGGGGTTAGGACGATCGGACTCTCCCAAGGGAATGGGTATAGTTCAAAAGAATTCCTCAGGTGTTTCTGGTGGTTGGTGGGAAAGAATGGGGCAGTGTGGGAGGTGGTGGTTAATCCTACTGAACTAAGGATTTAAAACAAACGAAAATATAACCGCAGTGTAGATCATTAGTAGTCAAACTTGATTGTGCATGAAAATCACATGGGAAGCTCACTAAAGCTTCAGGTTTCTGTGCCCCATTCCCAGAGAGTTCAATTCGGTAAGTCTGAGGCTTAGGAATCTGCACCGTTAGAAGCACTCCTGGAAAATTTGACGCAGAAGCTAAAGGGTCCACATTTTGAGAAATCTGGATTCTCAAATATTCAGCTACTTGTGAACAGAACATCCTAGGAGCTTGGTTAGTAATATTTTGTTGGCATATTTCTTGGGTCTTTAAAACCCAGTCTAAGAGACGAGATAACAAGTCATGACAAGGATGTGAAGAAAAGGGGACCCTTGTGCCGATTGGCAGGAATGTATATTGGTGCCGCCACCATGGGAACCAGTTGTGGAGGTTCCACAAAAATTTAAAAATGGAACTACCATATGATCCAGCAGTCCCACTTCTGGGTCTGTATCAGAGATGTGCACTCCTGTGCTCATTGCAGCATCGTTCATAATAGCCAAGATACAGAAACAACCTAAGTGTCCATTGATGGGTGAATGGATAAAGAAAATGTGGGATATAGATATATATACACAATGGAATATTATTCAGCCATAAAAAGGAGACCCCACCATTTGTGACAACTTGGACAAGTGAAATAAGTCAGTCAAAGAAAGACAAATACCCTATGATCTCACTCATGTGTGGAATCTAAAAAAGCTGGACTCATAGAAACAGAGTGTAGGGGCTGGCTCCGTGGCCGAGTGGTTAAGTTCACGTGCTCCACAACGGCGGCCCAGGGTTCGGATCCTGGGCGCAGACATGGCACCGCTCGTCAGGCCACGTTGAGGCGGCGTCCCACATCCCACAACTAGAAGGACCTGCAACTAAGATATACAACTGTGTACAGGGGTTGGGGAGATAAAGCAGAAAAAGAGAAAAAAAAAGATTGGCAACAGTTGTTAGCCTAGGTGCCAATCTTTTAAAAAAAAAAAAGAAACAGAGTGTAGAAAGGTGGATGTGGGGAACTGGGGGAGGGGGAAATGGGGAGATGTTGGTCAAAGGGTGCAATCTTCCTGTTATAGGATGAGTACGCTCTGAGGATCTAACGTACAGCCTGGTGACTATAGTTACCAGTGCCATATTGTGTATGTGAAAGTTGCTGAGAGTAGATGTGAAAAATTCTCATTACCACCACCACAACAAAAGAAGTGTAGTTATGTGAGATGATGGGTGCGCTAACTGACCTTATTATGGTAATCATTTTGCAACTTACATGTGTGTTAAATCACCATGTTGAACACCTTAAACTTACACGATGTTATTTATCAATTATAGCTCAGTAAAGTTGGGGGGAAAAGCAGTCTAAGGACCAGAGCATGCTGCACAATGTGATAATACACGCTTTCTCGTGGGAGTCCACTTTTGTAGTCACAGTCATACCTTACAAAGAGAATCACTGAGCCAGTGGAGCATGTGGGGGTTTTTTGTTGTTGGTTTGGTTCGAGGTTTTTTTTTAGCTATGATGAGGCGTTAGAGTTTTCACATATCAATTGTCTTATACCAGACACCCCCTCACAACTTTCTCATCTTGACCAGCAGTTCCAATAACCAAACCTCATGAGTCACAGCTTCTATTTCACTGTCACAGAGGCTGTAAAATGATAGTCAAATATTTTAAAGCTAATGGTGGCAAGTTTCATCCTGAATAATACATAGGAATATATTATAAACTGAAATCAGTGGCTATTTTTCTCTTATTTTCCATTTATTTTCATTTTCTTCACAGGTTCAATATGGAATTTTTCCAGATAACTTTACGTTCAATTTACTAATGGATCATTTCATAAAGCAAGAAAATTACAAAGGTAAGAAACCAAACCCAGGTGTATTTCTAGTGGAGCTCAGCTCCCAACGGGAAGTAATATAGTCACCTTCCCTTTTTTGTTTCTTAATAACATCTCTTTACATCACTCTTTCAATCAGAAACAGAAGTGTAGTTGATTTACCAAACCAGCTGGCCAGATAGGAGAATCGTATCCAGGTTTTTCCCCTGAGTTTCTCAAGTTTGTTTGCTCGTGTCTCTGCAGGCAATGGACAGTGAATTCAGTTAAGCAGTAAACCCTGCCGGAGCTTCCACGGCTAGTTAAGATTATAGTAATGCAGTTAGTAGCTTGACTTCTTTTAGCACCATTTGCTCACTGTTCTATTTAAGTGACAGTTGTTGTATATGTAAAATATCAAACCATAAAATCAGTTGACTTTTCCTGGAAAGAGCGGTCCCCTCGCTTTGAAGGAAGGTCATTTCACCCCCTAGGCTTTTGTTCCCTCATCTGTAAGATAAGTGGACAGTGATCTCTGAGATCTCAAGCCCCAAAATTCTCTGACCCCGTGAGATTAATTTAAGGTGGCTCTTACCTTCAGCTGCAGTGAGGGAGGCCGAGGAAAGAGGGGATTGCAGCCGACTACAGAGCAGTCGGCCAGTCTGCAGTGGACAGGGGGCTGCCGGAGAGCCCACTTGTGCTGCAGCTGTGCCGACGGTGAAGGGGCAGCAGAGGCCTTGCCATCGTGTGAAGACACACACTGCTTTCCCCTCCCACCATCTCCCCCTCAGGCTTGGTTCTGAGGAGCACGAGGGGGCTACCTCGGGAAGAGGATATGGACTGGGGTCACTTGCCATTTATGACATCTGTGATTCCTGCCATTGGGTTCTGCCCCTGCTCCCTGCCTCTCCTGTTGCATCTGTGGTCAGTGCTCGGGCTACACTTGTGGCAGCCCTCTCCTTTCCCTTCTCTGCGCCTCCACTTCATCTTCTTTCTCACGAGGCTTGTAGCTGCCGACTGCCGAAAAGTATTTGCTGTGCATTATTTTTTGAAATGTTAATTATCCCTTCTTGTCCATTTCTTAAACACGCATTTCCTGAGTTCAACTAAAAGATAATTAGTGGGGTCGGCCCAGTGGCTGAGTGGTTAAGTTCATGTGCTCCCCTTCAGTGGCCTGGGGTTCAGATCCTGGGCGCAGACCTACACACTGCTCATCAAGCCATGCTGAGGCTTGATGAGCTTGTGTGTGTCCCACACAGAAGAACTAGAATGACTTACAACTAGCGTATACAGCTGTGTAATGGGGCTTTGGGGAGAAAAAAAAGAGGAAGATTGGCAACAGATGTTAGCTCGGGGCCAATCTTCCTCCCCACCACCCCCTGCCAAAAAAGGATAATTATGCTTTGCATATTTCATAATCTTTTCTCTGTGACTGTCAGATTTAAGAATCCATATTACCGTGTCATTGGAAAATTATGTATTAGCAGTTTTCTCCCTTACTCACTCTTTAAAGTGAGTATTAACACTCTTTAAAGTATGTTGGAGTTTTTTTTCCTAAATACAGAGTAAATAATATTGAAGATTTTTTAAATAAAGTTTTAATGAAGATTATTGTTTATGGCAAAAATTTAGCAAATATACTTTTTATTGTTGTTAGGATAGGAAATATCAAAGTACACAAATAATTATGGAGGAAAGGTAGATTAATTATACAGGCCAATCTAATTTCACTTCCCACGCTGACTGAAATGCAGAATGTAGGTAAAAGATAAAGCAAATTTGAATTATCTTTCATGTGCCATTTTGGATTCAGTAATGAACAGGTGGCAAAACTATTTCTTTTTTAAACTGGATTTTTTGCTTTAATTGTATTCTTTTAAAATACTGGTTGTTTGGGGGGGTTGGGGGTTTTTTTCAATGTCTTCCAGGTCCTTCTTTTGCTACTGAGCTACTGGATGACTTCCTGGTCTGCCTGCCTGTCTCAGTTTCCTGATTTGCAAATAGAATGTGGAAATTCTTGCCTGTGGCCTTGTTCAGAGCCATGACAACATGTACAAAACCAGCTGGCTAGGAACGTTGCAAATCAGTGCTAACTCTTACGAGTAGGTGCAAAAATCAGTTAACCCAGCAACTCAGTCAGTCAGAAACATTTTCGGTGCCTGTGTTATGTGCAGGCACTGTATTTTAAAACAATATTAACATTCTCTAATTTAACAGCAAATATTAAAGGAAAGAAATTGTTTGAACTTGATTTTCTTGGCCTCCATCTGTGTTGTGGAATATTGGGGGAAAGTCAAAATTGCTCAAGGTCTGATCTCCTGTGATCAGCATTCATGCGAAACAAATATCTCGTATTGTGTGGTATACTCAGGGCTTATAATTTATGAATGAGCGTTTTCCTTTCTCTTCTTTCAAGTCTTTTAAGGTCAGTCTGATTGTCCTTTTTATAGTCATCAGTTTTCTATGTTTGAAATAATACCTGGGATTTAGGATTGCCTGTAGCATTTGTCCTCTTTTACCCAAACAGAGCGAAGGTTCCAGAACATAGAATAGGACAGTCAGCCCCCACTCTGCTTGCCAGGGTGACCTGGAAAATATATTTGCCTCCTTTCTGTATGCCTTAGCTCTTCTGGCTGGTGGACCTGATGCCTTAAATCTGCTTCACAACTTATGAGGCATCTTCATATGTATTATCTTATTGGGCTGTCCAAAAGTCTTTTGAAGTAGATGGGACCAATGGTATTTCATCATTTTGAAGGTGCTACTGAGAGAAATTAACTGACTTCTTTGATGTCCTTGAGGACACTGGTGCCATAGTACCTGATCCAGTGCATGATTGTGGGTATAATAGAAGCTAAAGGCTTGGGGAGACCTAATTTGTAGAACTAAGACCAGAGCCCACTTTTTTTTTTGATGAAGATTAGCCCTGAGCTAACATCTGCCACCAGTCCTCCTCTTTCTGCTGAGGAAGACTGGCCCTAAGCTAACATCCGTGCCCATCTTACTCTCCTTTATATGTGGGACGCCTACCACAGCATAGCTTGACAAGCGGTGCATAGGTCTGTGCCCAGGATCCAAACCGGCGAACCCCGGGCTGCCTAAGTGGAACGTGCAAACTTAACCGCTGAGCCACTGGGCCAGCCCCGTGAGCCCACATTTTTTACTTTTTATTTCTGTGTATTTTTCTATCATGCCCTGCTTCCTAAGAGTGTTTATAGTTAAATACAGATTTGGTGATGCTGCCAAAAACTAATTTCTTGTCTTTTTTACTTTGATCGTTTTGCAGATGCTTTATCCGTGGTTTTTGAGATCATGAGGCAAGAAGCCTTTGAAGCACCTTCCACCCAACTTCTGTCGCTCTATGTTCTATACCACTGCCTGGCAAGCAAGACAGACTTGAGTGTAAGTGGTCTGCCTTCGAGCAGCACTGGGAGCCTCAGGAAAAGCAAGCGGTGGCTGCTCAGGAGGGACGAGGGGCCAGAGGAGACCCTGCCCTCAGCAACTGAGAGAGGCGTCTAATGTTCAGCTCTGTGGCCCTGTCCAGCCAGGAGTGAGCGTTCGTTCTGCACACTTTAGTCACTGGCCTCTCACAGAGTGGGACTGGACGTTCCTCCACTTGAAAGAATCTGTAGTGAAAGTCCTTCTGCACGTTTTGGAACTTGAGCTGGCTGAGTGCTGCTCAGACCTTCAGGAATGGGGCGTTGATGGTCAGTGAGCGGGACACAGCACATCGCAGAAGTAGTGAGGCAGCTGCTTGACCACAACTCACAGGGCAAATACTGATTATTTAGTCTCAGTATTTCCCTCGGGGTGCTCTGGGTCAGGCCAGAATACCAAGTTCTGGTTTCTTCCCTCAGGTTAGGATGTTCAGTCCTTCTTTATTGCTATCCTAAGGATAACTCATGTTTCAGTAGCACTGGCTTTACACCAGGCTGTGTTCTTGGTGTTTTAAATTCATTAATGTGTGAATCCTCACAGTCTGCCGATGAGTGGCCTGGGGCACAGAGATCTTCCGTGACAGCCGCCCAGCTAGTGGCTGATGAGGCCACCTGGTGAGGCCAAGCAGGGTGGCCCTGCAGAATGCCCTTCACCTCACATGTCACAGCAGAAACAGGAGTGTGGGTAGGAGCTGAAAGGCCATTTAGTCTGGCCCGCATTCTGAAGAATCGATAGTGTGTTTAGCTTTTCTTGGATGAGCCTTCTAGCCTGTGGCTCACCTCACGTCCCTTAGTTCATTAAATGTACATTGAGCATCGACCACATTCCGTCCATTGCCAAGTGCTAGTTATACAGTGGGAGCCAGCACCTGCTGCAAGCTGAGGAGAGTACAGGCATCGAAAATGACAGAACTGACTCATGAGCCTCAGATGAAGGCTGTAGAGCGCTACAAGGACGTCCTCTTTGACAAGCCTCCATTGTAGGGACTTTTTGTCTGTTTGTGTTTTAAACTTAGGTTAGGAAAGCCTTCCTTAAGGAAATATTTCTTGTTAGTATTTGAAGGGTGAATAGGCATTAACTGGTGGAAGAGTGTAGGAACAATCCAAAAAGAAGCAATAACGTGCAGAAGCCGTGTGGCAGAAGGAACATGGCGAGTGGAAAGGGCTGGGAGAGGCAGGACAGTGATGCGGCCACAGCGGGGAGGGTGGCGGGAAGGCCTGGCGGGAGGCGGGGTGGCGAATGCCGGTCGTGCTAGGCCATTTTGTCTGAGTCCTACAAACAGTGAGAGGCACTGAAGTTTTAAGCGGGGAGTGTAATGTAATCAGATCTGTGCTTTGGAAAGATGCCTCTGGCTGTGATGTGGTAAGAGATTGGATCGGGCTGGGGGGCTCTGGCGGAGCACTCAGGAGGCTGTTCCTGTGCCTGAGCAGGAGGCACGTGGCACCGGGACCAGAACGTGGTGGGTGGGAGCAGCGGTGAACACACTTGGAGGCAGGGAGCACGGGGAGGAACCGGCTGTGGAGGCAGGGAAGTGAGGGCGAAGTCTCATCTCCTAGGTTTCTGACTCGTGTATCTGGGCGGAAGGATCGCCATGCGTTTGTAAAGGGAACTCGAAAAAGACTGGGTTTTACAAGCAAAGTCATTAATTTGGCTCTGAACTTGTTGCATTTTGAGATAGTCAAGAGAGTCCACCAGGGAAATTGGGATCTTAAGGGAAGAATCTGGACTGGACATATAATTTGCACATCCATGTGTAAATGTCTGCGAATGAGCCCCAGAGCAAGAAAGGAAGATCAGGAATGTGTAGGCCACAAAAGCCCTAGGAAGAGAGTGGTCTGCGATGTGGAGTACTTCTGAGAGGGTAGAGGGGTGAGGGCTTTTTGAAAGTTCATTGAATCTGTGGTGGGAAGGCACTAAATTGTAACCTGTGTTTCCGTAGAATAGTGGATCAGGAAACCTACTCGGTGTGGATCGTGGAGTGAGTGAGAGGTGCAGACAGGAGGCAGCGACTGCGCGCAGCTGTTTGAGATGCTGAGCTGTGGAGGCGGAGGTGGGGCTGAGGGTGTGCTTTGTATCAGTGGGAAAGGCAGAAGCATAAAGTGGGGAAACCTTGAGGACCTTGGTGAAATCCGCCTGATTTAGTCCGTAATGGTATGGACCGTAGAAGCTAAAGGCTTGGAAGAGACCTAGTATTGTATGTTAGCACATAGATTCCATATAAGCAACAGTGGTTGTGTTATTCCCAGACAGTCATCAAAAAACCTCTAAGACGTCTGTTTGTTTTCATCCATCTTTGTAAAAGTCCTTTCGAAGTGTCTCCCTTCCAGGCACCATCACCCCTGCTCAATTCCCAGCACAGCAAGGATGCTGCTTGTTTGGCTTTTAGCCCCTGTGGCATCCTGATGCTATAGATCCTGTTTTCCCTAAAGAAAAGAAACAATATTTGCAAGCCTTCTTATTAATGATTGACTGGGCCCCTTTCTGTGCAGCCTGCAGGGAAAGCCACACCGCAGAGCGATTGCTCTGGAAAGTGGATGACCGTGTCCTGAGTTACCGGCTCTTTCACTCGTCTGTGCTGCAGAAGCCCCGGGGGAGGCTTTGTCTGTCTCCCAAGGTCTTTGCTTTTTACAAAGGTTTAGAAAAACCATAGGAAATTGCACTTGTATTGCACGAAGGCCCATTCACAGTAGAGACCTTTAGGTGCCCATCAATGCCTGGGGCGCCTCACGGACACCCGACCGCAGCCATCGCCTGCACGTGCTGTTCACCCTCCGCTTCCTTCCAACCTGCAGGGCAGAGCCCAGGGCTGCACCTGGCCCTGTGGGTGCCCATCAACACCTGGGGCGCCTCACGGACACCCAGCTGCAGCCGTCGCCTGCAGGCCCGTTCACCCTCCACTTCCTCCCGACCTGCGTGCAGAGCCCAGGGCCTCACCGGGCTCCGTGTTCTGTATTTCCAAGCTGGAGCGAGGGCTCTGGCCATTGCGCACTCATGTGCACTCATTGTCTGGGGAACTGCCAAGGCTGTCCTTGGGCCCTGCGTCACAGCGAGTCCCTGTCACTGCCATTCCTGGTCTGTGGCAGGCTTAGTGATGCTGGTGTTTTTGCCTCTTTCCCATGTCTTAAAAGGCTTCAATGTGATTGAAGTGTAATTTTGCACCCTGGGTTGAAAGAAATGATCACTAAGTGTTTCTGATTGCCTAACTTATTTTTGAAAGGCACGTCCATCTAAAAGCAACCTAATGGTTGTATTTATTTTAAAGCTGTGAAGCAGAAGGAGTCTTATCATTGCTGAATTGTTTGAAATTCAAAAGCTTGCTGCATCGTGCTGTGGCGCTGGGAGTGAATGTGGGGCTGACAGCAGTGTAACCATCTCGACCGTCTCAGGCAATGTTGGTTCACAGTGTACTCTTTATTTTTGTTCTGTTTTGCTCTTCTGATTGTAAAAGGAACCCTTATTCATTGCCAAAAATGTGGAAAATAACGAACAGTACAAAGAAGAAACCTGGAATTGTTCATAATTTTATTACCCAGAAGTCTAACATAATACTTTTTCTTTTCTGTATTTTTCATTCAACATAAATATTTTCTATTTACAAAATTGGGATTGTAGCATACCTAGAGCTTTGCATTTTGCTTTTCTTACTTAATGCTGTGACATGTTCTTTTTCCTCTATGTCATTAAAAATCCTGGTTTGGGACAGTCTTCGTTGCTTGGCTGGACCGTGATGTGCTCTCTTCTGTTGTAGTGGGAAGAGGAGAGGAACTTTGGGGCCTCCCTGCTCCTCCCGGGCCTCAAGCAAAGGAACGCGGTGGGGCTGAGCTCCCAGCTCTATGGCTATGCACTTCTCGGTAAGCCACGGGCCCTTCGGTGTTGTTCTTCACAAATGGAACTGATGCTTTCTCTACTCATAATAAAGTTATAATTTGGTTTAAATTTACTAGTGAAATTCCAATACAGCTTTCACTTTTAGACATAAAAATAGGACCTGAGACAGTGAAGAGTGTTCTAAACCTGTCACCACTGGCAAGGTGAGGACTAGTTCTGGTGGCCTCAGACTAGTTAGGGGTCATCGGGGCGAGGAAGGGATAGAGGGAGGGAGGAGCTGGCCCTCTTTGGTAGAAGCAGCCAGTAGAGTCTTCCCAGTATTAACAAAGATCTCTGTCTCTTTAGACCTGACGTCCAGGAGGTCAGAAGGGAAGAGTTCAGGTTGGGCTCACATTTTTGGTAGTGTTTCCAGGGAAGGAGAAACTGCGTGTCTAGCAGCACTTTGGGAAAGCAGAGAGTGACGCTTTGGGACAATGTGCTGGACCCTGCTGGGCGATGGTCGCTTTACTTCAGTTCCCACTGCACTGACCATCACAGGTCAGGACGCGAAGCCTGCTGAGGAGCGGCCTCAGACCCTGCTTGTGTGGAGTCTGGGCAAATGACGAGTAACCCAAATGTGCTGAGAACGTGTCCTGACTGGCGGGTTTCTCACTGTGTACTGTTCTCTCACTCTTCCCTTCTCTCTCTCAAGCGGATCAGCGTTGGGAAGGGACTTTCTCTTGATCGTACGTTGCTTCTGCTTACCTTTGGTCTCTGAAAATTGTCCAAGTCATAGCAGTTTGACTGCTTTTGGAGTTGATCCTCACCCATAAAATGGAGTGTGGCATTCTTGGATGCTGACTCTGATAGAAACTGATCAGAGGAATTTCAGTTTGTCAGACTCGCCATCAGACTAGCAAAAGAGTTGACCACTCTTTAAAAATCATTTTCTCCTTATTTGCCATCTACTTTTGACACGCATCTGCCTGTTTTCTGCCTTTGCTTCAGATGAGCGTTCAGGACTGTTAGCCTGCGGGAATTGTTTGGGAAGCCGTCAGGGCTCAGAACATGCCCATCGTGCTGTCATTGTTTCTGAGCAGAGGCCCTGTGCTTTGGGGCTGGCAGCCGTCAGAGCAAAGCTCTTTGCTCTTGCTGTGTCATGCGCTGCACAGCCTCACTCAGCCCCTGGAAGCAGCTTCCTGGAATGTGACTGCGGTCCAGCCCAGCATCTTAATGGTGTAAAATTAGCTGTCGCCTGACAGGCTTTGTCTGCTTATGTCCTTCGGCAGCTCTTCCAAATCTCCTTCCAGGAAAGATAAGTGAAGGTGGACTTAAGACCTGGAGGCTCAAGGTGACTTTGGTCCCTGGTGCAGGGAGCGCTTCTCCACGGGAACGTGGGGACAACCTGTGCCCCCAGCCAGGGGCCCTGACCCTGGGTCCCCATCTTATGCTCCAGCTGTCATGGTTTGAGGTACCAAGAGAAACAGTCATGTCCTGGGATCCAAAAGGACGATGAGGACTTTATGACTTAAGTACGGATGAAGTTCAAATAGAGGAAAGAAGAGCAAAATGAGGCTTTTTTTTTTCATAAGGACGGGCAGTAGGGTATTTTGGAGCATTTTGAAAAATGTCAGAATGTTTCCTGGCAGGAAAAGTTGTCAGATGTTGACAAGATTTTCCCTGTAAGAAAGTGGTGGAATTTCTTTTTCTGAGGAAGATTTTGTTCTTAAGACAAAAATAGGATTTCAGTTGTCTGACTCATTTTATCGGGTAGCTTCCCTGAGAGGCAGCAATAGCAAGCTGTCTCCGTTTCCCTCAGCCCTGTGACTCACACGTCCTCACAGTAACCTCCCGCAGTCCAGCTGAAAAAGAGGAAAAGCATTTGCACAACTCTTTATTAAAAAACGTGTACAGTGCATTTCGCCACAATCTTCATCCTCTGTCTGAAATGTCACCAAGCCGCTGGATGGATGAGGCCCTTGCTGTAGGTTTGCAGTGACCCTCCCCCATCCCCGGAGCTGCAGGGTGAATATTCTTTGCGCCTTCAAGTGCTCCGTCTCGGGCACAGTGGGAAGCCGTGGCTGAGCCTTCTTCGTTGTTCCTTCGGCCCACAGGGAAGGTGGAGTTACAGCACGGGCTGCGGGCTGTGTACCACAACATGCCGCTGCTGTGGCAGCCGGGCTACCTCGACAGAGCCCTGCAAGTGATGGAGAAGGTGGCCTCCTGCCCGGAAGGTGAAAAGCTGTGTGGAGACGCGGTATGTCCCTCGCCCGCATTCAGTGGGGTGTGGTCGTCCCCCTCCCCTCTACTTTCTTTGTTTCCTTAGAGTCACGTTCTTATCCAGTTGAAAAGGAGTGAAAAACCACAAACATTCTCAACGTTACTGACAAAAAGCAGCAGAAGATAAGATCCATGTCGATTTCAGAGCTCACTGTCTGGGAGGAAAACTATCCCCCTCCCCCGAGATTCAAACTGAGTTCAATAAAATACTCCCCCCACTACCCCCGCCAATCTCCATGGGAGCTCAGGAGAGGTTAAGAGTTCGTTTTAAATGTTTGGCCTTTCTGTGCCCTCCTGGAGTCCTGGGAGACTCCCTGGCAGCTTTGTCCCTCGTGAAAGCCCCCAAAAGATGAATCTGGGGCCTGGAGGTGGCAGCACCTTCCCTTCCTTCCTTTAGGCCGCTCTGTGGGGAGTGCAGACACTGAGGGGAGGGACCAGGCATGCCTTCCAGGGCTCTGAGGCACCCACTTCTCCTGGGCTGGGAGCCATCCCCCTACCAGCCTCAAGCTCATGGCACTTCATCACCTGGGGCTCTTGACACTACACAGTTACTAGACTGAGCTCGGGCTACGGGACATGTGGCCTCTTACAGCCACATGACAAGACTCTCTCCCCCTCGGGAGCCACAGTGTCCGCTCCTGTCCAAGCAGCTTTTGTAGCAGAGTGAGGCCTGGAAGGACAGTAGCTGGCTCGTCACCAGGCTGTGAGCGCTAACTTGGAGCGGCCTGCTCGTTTGAGCTGGTCTCCAGGACTCACGCCCTGGCTCTCAGGTCAGTCAGGGAGTCACAAGCCTGGTGCCTGTCCCAGCTCCTCACACTAGTGTCTAGAGCATCATTGTGTTCTTTGCCAGACATTCATAACAAAGCACATACATCCTTAAATATATATCCATGTTTTAACCCTGCTGGAGTCAGTGCTGGTGATGGAAGACACAGAATTATACTGAAATCCTTTCCTGGGGAAATGTTCCTCCCACTCTGAGCCAGATTTGCATTCTTTGCATTCTGACTTAATAGGAATGTGATTCTGATGTCAACCAGGACGGATGTGTATCAGGTTTGGGTGTAACGTATTAGTGGAATTAAAAAGCCTTGGAGTATTTTCTGGATTTTTATTCTGGTATGACATGGACAGAGTGATCAGCATCCAGGCAGGTGCTTGTGCTGACCTTGGGGTCCCATCTCTGTGGGTCGAGGGAGGTGTGCCCCAAAGTGAACGTTGTGGGGGAGAGGGGACAAGACAAAAAGAAACCTGTTTTATAATTGACTTACTTCCTAAGCTACAGAAATCCCCGGTTACAGTGACTCTCAGGTGTGCCTTTTGGGTCGTTGTCAGCAGCTTGTGTGGCTTGCGCTGATCCTAAATCAGAGATACCCGATGAGCTAAATTCTCTGCAGGAGGCCCTCGCCCAGATTCCGAGGCTTCACCTGCATTCAGAACGGCCCTTTGTCGGTTGGCGTCTCTAGTGGTTTCTCTTTCCCTTTCTCCCAATCCCAGACTGATTGAGGAGGAAAGACTGGAAGGGGAGGTACTTCAGTGCCCGTCAAACGTGATTCTCGGTTCCTACCTGGTCGACTGGAAGTGCCATCAAAGGCCAGTGCTGATTCACTTCGGCAGACAACCTGAGCTTGCCCATTTGGGCCATTTTTTTTCTTTTTTAAAGATTTTATTTTTTTCTTTTTTCTCCCCAAAGCCCCCTGATACATAGTTGTATATTCTTTGTTGTGGGTCCTTCTAGTTGTGGCATGTGGAACGCCACCTCAGCGTGGTTTGATGAGCAGTGCCATGTCCGCGCCCAGGATTCAAACCAACGAAACACTGGGCCGCCTGCAGCAGAGCGTGCGAACTTAACCACTCAGCCACGGGGCCAGCCCCTGGGCCATTTGTTTTGTGCTGAGTTTCCATGCCATCCCAGACTGTCTCTAATGTAAGATCGTGTAGCTCTTCCTCTGTCATGTAATTTTATAAAAGAACTCTTCTCATGAGTTTAGGCCCCAGCCTTTCCTTCCTCTCCTTGTCCACCTCCCCTCCCAGTGTGTGCTCAGAGCCTCAGGATGTTTAGTCTGTGCCCTCTTTCTGCACCGCAGCTCGATGTGCTGGACGGAGTGCTGAAGGCTGTGACCACTCCAGCCCCCACGTCCTCCGAGGAGCAGCCCCGAGAAGGGGAAGACGGCCAGAGGCCGGCAGAGCTGGTGGAGCAGATGGACGTGGAAGAAAGGCAACAGTCCAGGCTTCCCCAGTACCTGGAACGATTTCAGGTGAGTCGCACAGAATTGAGTCCCTGTCAGCTGTCATTAAATGTGCTTCTCGCCGTGGTGATAGACAGGCAGTCCTTCCACGCATCAGTGTCACACACAAAGGGGGCAGGAAGAACTGACATCAAAAATTACGTTTTTATTGCTTCACACAGGAACTGGTCTTAAAAGAAACAAATGGAATTTTTATGCTTTTTGTGCTTGAGCTGGTGGGTCACAGGTTTGCTCCCTAGGCAGCGTGTCTCACCCGCTCATCCCTGGCGTGTGCTCGTGGCTGGGTGACAGCTTGCCGCCTCCTAGTGAGCACCTGCCTCCAACCCCAGGGGAACGTTGCTGGTCGTGTCTCCATATCACACTAAACATGTGTGATAACCCAGAAACCCGGCAGAAATCACAGAAGCCACATTTGAGTATGAAGCGTGATGAGATAAGACGCAGGCGTCTCGGTCGCTCAGCTCT
This sequence comes from Equus quagga, assembly GCF_021613505.1. Taxonomy (NCBI): domain Eukaryota; kingdom Metazoa; phylum Chordata; class Mammalia; order Perissodactyla; family Equidae; genus Equus; species Equus quagga. The sequence goes on from NC_060273.1 coordinate 133,636,383, forward strand.
GCTTATGCACCAGGGCCATAGGAATGCTCTCTTATACTGCACGGACGATGGGAACAAGTTTCCACTGTGCCTTGTAGCTTTCACGGTGCAGCCCAAATGCCGTGGGGGGTCAGTGCAGCGGAGCGTGCTCAGAGCGTAACCCTCAGCCTCTTCCGTGGCTCTGTTCCTCGTCCATTTAGTGCAAAGCGAAGAAAGTGCTGGCTGAAGGAGGGTTCCTTATGTAAAGCAGAAAACCTCTCCATCGTCCCAGCTGAGCTGTTGGTCATTTTGGGACGGAGGGATGTAAACTTCCCAGACTATTACATTTAAATCTTTCCACTGATTATAGTGAACCAGCCATGGGAAACCTGTTTCCCGTGTTGTAGGGAGGATTCTGTCGTCCTTGTAGCAGCTGTTCCTCCCGGTACTTCTGTAAAGTCATTGCTCAGCTCCCCTCTTTGATGATTTAAAAACTGAGAAAGAAAGGCGAACGGATGTTCCCAAGGTACACAGAGAACTGGCAGCTGGGTTAAGAGTTTACCTGCCTGCTCTTTCCTTTTAACTTTGCCTGACTTTGCAGATTTAGAGAAGCTGTGAACAAAAATCTGCCTAGCCCCCTAGATTATTATTCACAGTGTTCGTACTGACCAAGGCTGCCACACCACTGCTAGAAATTACCACCTCCTTCTCTTGTTCCTTATAAATTTAATCTCGGAGAAGAGAAATCTGAGCCTGCGTTAGATTCTCAGCCCTCACTCTTCCACAAGTGCATTTTTTGAAAATCAGAACAAGAGCAGAGACAGACGTTTCCTGAGGGGCAGCTGGGGGCGAGGCAGCCCCACCTTGCCTCGTCCTCCCCGACGAGGTCCTCTGGGTCGTGGGTGCTGCTCTTCCCACCTTACACACCCCCGGGCTGGGCCTGACTTTGGAGTTGAACAAGTTTGCTGGCTCAGGTGAGGCCTTGTCCCAGGCTGTGTCCCTGGCCTCAGGTCACATGGAAGTGACAGGAGAAAAAAGTGATTTTCATTCTGTGTTTCCTATTTTTCCTGTTGCCTGATCTTCATTAGTCTCAGGTAATGTTTGGGACCCGTTTTTATGTGACTGACCCCTCGCACTAGGCCTCTGGCCCCTCCCAGAAGCCCATGGGCCCTGCCCGCCCCCGCCCCCTGTTACATCAGGGCTCACCACTGTGCCATGGATCCTTCTGTTCGAGGACCAGGGGGACGTGTGGTGGAAGCCACAGCTGGGTGTGAGTGGCTCTCTGGGGATCTGCATCTTGAGGCACTCAAGTCGATTAGTGTTTTTAGTACCTCACTTCTCGAGGAGTACAGTCCGACCAGAGCAAGCAGCCCTTCAGAGGGAGCTGTGAGCCATGGAGGCTGACCTGCTGGGAGCCCAGCAGGTAGAGGCCGTCACAGGAGCTGTGCAGCCTGCCTTAGGGAGAGGCCCGTGGAATGGCGTCTGTCTGTCGAAAGGAACGCGAGTCAGGCAGACATCGGTCTGTTATTCTGAAGGAGAGGATGCAGATGGCCTGCTCTGCCTGTCTGTCAGCAGCTCCCGCCGTGTGTCCCTCTCAGGTTCTTTGTTCTTGAGTGGGCTGCCTGGTTGGGTTCAGGTCAGAGGGGAAATGAGGGGTTGTTATACTTGTACCGTCTCTGTGATTTAAAAATGGACTCTCACCTTACAGAGTTCCACTTACTGATTGTGAGTGAAGGGGCAGAAATCGTCTGGCGTGCATCTTAGCAGATCTGCTGGGCTGAGAAAGAGCAGGAGCCAGCGGTGCCTGGGGGAGAGGCGGCGGGCAGGTCCCGGCAGAGCGGGGACTGTGGCGAGCTCATCCTTTTCCTCTGTTCTTCGCCCACTGCCCCCTTCTCTTCTGTTCTTTTGTTTCCAACAGGCCGCCCGTTCTCAGCTCCAGGCTCTGGGCAGAGTTGAGTCAGGAAGCCTTTTGACTCTGACCACTCAGCTCGTCCACGAAGAGCTCCCCACCTATGAAGCAGAGGACATGGCCGCGTATGAGCAGCAGCTGCAGCAGTGGCAACAGGAGCGGGCTCGCCTGGTTCAGAGGGAGCAGGAGCAGAGGGAGAGGGCGAAGCAGGAGCATGAGGCTCGGAGAGCAGCCCAGCTGTCTACCTGACCTGCCCTGCAGGCCCGGCCCGCCCAGGAACGGCGCTGGACCGGCCCAGCCTGGGCTCCTCCAGCCTCTCCTCCTCCTCCTAGAGCGGGCCGCTCTGCTGTAAAAGCCTTGACGTTCTGCATGTTAAGACACTGTGACTGCCCATCCAGGTGCCTGGAAGGGCTGTGGGACTGTGCAAGTGGTCAGACTGAAGCCACCAGCTGAATACCTTAAAGTATTAAGGGCTCTCGAGGCTGATGGTGGACGTCCTGGGCACAGGGGTCGGTGGTGGCCATCGGAAGTTCCTGACCCCGCAGCGTGGTGGTGGGTTGAAGAACTAGGTCTCGAGCACAAGGCTTTTGAACAGTCTCTCTCCCCAGCCGGGGGAGCGCGTGTCCTGAGATCGTGTCCCCCCGGTCCCCTTTCCGGTGCAGGCACTCAGCCCCAACATCCCCTCTCCTGCTGCTGGGTCTCACCCTTCCGGGCCTGAACTGGGGGACATTCAGCACAGGAGTGAACACAAGACCCCCGGCTCTCAAATTTCAGGACCCCACAGTGACTTGTGTAGAAGGTCAGGGCTCGTGAGGAAAGCTGGCCCCACGTCAGAGGCCCCTGGGCTCGGCGTCTCCAGCCCGTCTCACGCTGTCTTGGCTCCTTCATCGTGTGGGTAAAGAGAGCCTTTGTGTGCATGCACACTTCGGGTAGAGGAGTTGGAGACGGCGAGAGTCGGGCTGGGCTGCAGTGTTGGGGAGGCCTGGCGAGTTGTAGCAGCGTCCGGAGTGAGGGCCCCACAGAAGTCTCTCCGAGGGTGGGCAGCTCCTGCCGCTGTGACCTCGCCTGTCAGTACAGCGGGCACTTCTGTTCAGGATTGTGCTCCTCATCGAGAACCTGTGGAAATAAATGTCCTGGGATGGTTTTGGTGTGTTCTTTATCTTTGGGGGGAGGGAGGGACAGACAGGGAATTTCCCCATCACTATCGTTGCTATGATTTGGAGCAGCATCTTCAGGCTGTGGCATTTATAACAACACCGCCGCCACCACCGCTGATGTCTGTTGAGGACTAACTGTGTGCCCGTGGCTCCCACAGCCCCGTGAGGGAGGTGCTGTCGTCTCCTTGCTGAATGCGGATGCGGTGGGCCGGCACTGCCCCACAACCTGCATGCTACCTCCGCACGACCCTGCGCAGGACCCTGTGGACCCGCAGAGCTGGCTCTCACCTCGGTGGAGGGTCAGGACGCAGAGTCACTTCTCACATGCTGGTGTATCAAGGGCAGGGCTTTTTCAGCCACTCCCTTATAGCAAGAAGAAGGTTCAGGATAAGTCAGAAGGTGCATTTTGCTCAGTGAATTAACGGCCGTCATGCTGAAGCATCTGTTCATACTGCAGCTTGTAATTTGCCATCATTTTTCCTCCCCTTCTGTGCCTGTCGCACTTGATCTCCAGCCCTCAGGAAAGAGCTCTGCCTCTTGTGCTGCTGCCCAGCGGGAATCCTCATGCTCGGATGCCCTCCACACTTGGGCCCATCTCCCCGGAACTCTCCCCTTTGGGGGTCTTGCCCCTCCAGCCTACCCCCCTCCACCTCCCTCTTATCCCCTGAGCTGTGGAATGGTCTTTCCCTGTTACCACCTCTGTCCCTCTTCCCTGTGGAGGGAGGCACTGCTCTGGCTACCCCGGCCTCTGGGGCTACCTTAGCTGTAACTGCTTACCTTCCCCCTAGCTGACCTACCTCTCTGCTAGTCGCGGCCGAACCTGCAGCCTCCTGTCACCATTCCAAGGTCTTAGAGCCTGAAGTCCCATTCTCCCAGTCTTCCCTTTCTCTCAACCACCACTCCTGCTCAACCACCTTTTCCCTTTTGCTTCTGCCAGCAGACCCTTAGCGTGCTCCCAGCCCGGGCCCCATGGTTGGCCATCCCACCCATGCTCTCATGAACATCTTTCATTTCCTCTCATTTCCTTTGGCCAGGCCACTTGCCATTCTTGAACCTACATCCTTGGAGCCGCCTGTTATGGGTCGAATTGTGTCCCTCCAAAAGGATACGTTAAAGCCCTAACCCCCAGTGCCTTAGGATCTGACTTTTAGAGAGACAGTCTCTACAGAGGGGATCAAATTAAAATGAGGCCATCAGGGTGGGCCCCAATCTAACATAACTGGTATCCTTATAAAAAGGGGAAATTTGGACACAGAGACAGAAACACACAGAGGAAAGACAATGTGAAGACACACAGGGAGCAGACGACCATGTGACTGGAGTGGTGCATCTACGAGCCAGGGAAGGCTGCAAGCACCCGAAGCTGGAGGAGGCCCAGGGAGATTGCCTCCTAGGGCCCAGGAGGGAGCACGGCCTGCTGACTCTGGGCTTCTGGACTTCAGCCTCCAGGACGCCTCTGTTCTCTGAAGCGCCCGGTTTGGGGACCCTGCTACAGCAGCCCTAGGAAACAAATACAGCAGCATCTGTTTTTCTGTTTGCTTCTGACCTGCTAAGTGCTGTCCCACAAACTCGTCCCGTCAGGCCGATTGCTTCCTCCACAGACTTACAGCTTCCTCTTCAGCTCAGTCCTTTCGTTCTCTCTCCTCGACTCTCATCTTCCCCTCATTGGCTTTTCTACTCTGCTTCAGCCCCAGACCCTCGCCCCCAGAACTATCAGCAGATATTCCTGCCGTAACCGTTCTCTCCATCACTCACTGCTTCCCAGGGTCAGGCGTCTCACTGGTGACTGCTTCCCTGTCTGCTGCCTGTTCCAGAACCAGCAAGCCATCCCTTTCCATCTCGCATCATCTCTCCTGGTTTCTTCTTCCAAGTCCACAGTCTTGTTCAAGGCCTCCTTCCCTTTTAGAAACAAAGAAGCCTTGATCCTGCCATCAGGCAGGCCACTTCCCTGTCACTCTCCTCCCTCGTGTCCTCAAACTTCTTAAAAGGGTGTCTTCACTAACTGGCCACTTGCTCGTTCATTAGACCCTGAGAATTCGGCTTCACTCTGCTGCCGTCAAAGGCAATGATCCTCTTTCCCTCTGAGACGCTCTGCTCCGCTAAGCGCTGCTGACCGCACTTGGACGCTGGTGACCACAGCAGACAGACAGCGTCTGTGCTGGTGCTGCACTGGTGCGCTCACAAGCACCGTGTGGCGTCTGCTGCGTGCACAGCACCATGCGAAGCGCTCCGGAGTTCACGCAGATGAGCAAACTATAGCTCCTACCCTCAACCTGGATCCTAGCGAGGGAAAGGAGGAAGGCACATAGCGCCTGTCGATGCATGGCTGAAGAGTACGGGAGAGGCACCGTGGCCGTGATGCGGATGTTCACAGAGAGCACATGCGCCTAGGGGTGGGAAGGCTTGAGGAAGGGACGCATCTCATCTGTGTTGTGCTCGCTGGCCGTGGGGATCAGATACGAGTGGGAGAGTTGTAGATTTTACAAACAGAGGCCTTGAAAACTAGTTTAAGGAAGTCACTTTCTCACTCTGAACGAGTAGAGGCCAGGGCTGCTGCCGAACATCTCTCAGTGCGCGGACGCCCCCACGACAGTGAACTGTCTGGCACAAAGTGTCAGGAATGCCAAACCTGGCCCCGAGTGCACGAGCCGGGCGCCCACAGGAATTTTTGCCCCAAGGTGACCCAAGAATAGTGTTTGTGCCAACGGCTCATTTACAAATGCCGTTTCTCAGGTAGAGAAACCATTAGCATCAGCTGGTTCTTGTCTGACTGAAAGTGAGTATAAAGTCCGCAGTGATGTGGGGTGGGCCAGTGTTCTTCCTCGAGGAAGTCCACCACGCAAAAGGGTAAATGACGGTTTATGTGACTTTGCTGTCTGGGGATACACCACCCGGACCAGGAGTCTGGAGTTCCAGGATGAAGCTGCTGTGCTGTGAGCTCGCAGGAGTCTGTGGGACCTGACAGCGCTGCGCCCAGTCACCTCGCCGGGCGGCGTGGGTGAGGCGGGGGCCGAGGCTGAAGCGGGTTCAGGACTTTGGCTTTAGTGAATCACAAAAGCAGAAAAAGTGCAACTGTATTTTCGTTAAATGATCATTAATAACCTTCAGAGCTGAACTTTGCAAACTCTAAAAATGATCATTTTTTCTTTTTTTTGGTGAGGAAGATTGTCCCTGAGCTAACATCTGTGCCAGTCTTCCTCTACTCTGTATGTGGGTTGCTGGCACGGCATGGCTGATGAGTGGTGTAGGTCCACACCCAGGATCCGAACCCACAAACCCAGGCCACCAAAGCAGAGTGTGCCAAACAACCACTACACCACAGGGCCAGCCCCGAGAATGATCAATTTTTAAAATCTTACTTTAGAAAATGGGGAAAGAGGCGAGCTTGTCAACATAGTTATGTGAGGAAAATTGCCCTTTTTCTAAGTAACAGCTGCTTAGCTCTGAAGAACCTCCTCCTCGCCCGCTGACTAGCCTTTTTGCTGACATTCGTGTGCCACGAGGGTCTCCTCACCTGCCTGGGGACAAGGACGTCCAAATGAAAGGTGGTAGTGATGTCCCTGAGACTGTGGCCGCTACCGCTGGGGCCTTCATTTAAAACAAAACTGTCACACTAAGGCTGTGTGTTTATCACGTATGAATGTTAGGGATTCCAGATCCCAGCTGGACACGTTCAGAAAACAAAGTTTGTTCTCACAAAAGCACCTGAAAATAAGTTCTGTCATGGGCTTTACCTGCTGGATCAAGGACTACAGGGACGATTCCTGGAGGATTTGTAAAAGGGGCATCACGTCCTCTGACCACCCAGTGGCAGGAGGGTCTCACTTGCTCTTTTGGTTTCCATGATGCTTCATCTCTGCAGAGTTCAAAATTTTAATCCTTGCAGCACCCTCTGAGGCTGATGTGCCCAAGACGGTCTGTGGAGCAGAACAGGGATGCCCGCTAGCAGCGTCCTCCGGTGGCACGTGCGGGCGCTGCTGGGCGTCGGCCTGCTCCAGGCTCTGGCTCACGAGCAATCATGTACCCATCTTGACTACAGAAATTATATTGAACAACTGTTCTTTGTGAATGCCCATTTCTACCTAATTTAATCCTACCTAGTTAAATAAATCCTCTCTAACCCTTACGACCACCCCGCAGGGCAAGGATTACTACCTCATTTTGCAGAAGAGAAAACCCAGACTTCTGTGACTTGCCTAGGGCCACACAATAAGCAGCAAGGACAGTGTTTGAATCCAAGTTTGTCTGATTTCAAACCCACGTTGAGACGACACCACATAACCACTGTGCTAACCTGAGACTAAGTTCATTCATTCATTCATTCATTCATTCAACAAATACTTATTGAGCACCTGCTATGTGTCAGACTGTTTAAAGAGACACTGAGGATACAGCAAGGAACAAAATGGACAAGGATCCCTTCCCTCGTGGCGTTTACGCTCTACAGAAGGAGACAGATAGTGTGTGTGTGTCACATGGTGATGTGTGATGTGGAAACAAAGCAAGGAAGAGGAGAAGGGCACTGGTTAAGTGGTGGGAGTTGCAACCTAAAACAGGGCGCTTAGGGAGGCCTTCCTGATGTCTGAGCAGGGGCCCCTGGGGGTGAGGTTGGGAATCACGGTCACCTGGGAAAGCACAGCGGCAGAGGACACAGTCAGCACCAAGGCCTCAGATGGAAGCGTGCCAGAGTGTCAGCAATGGCGGGGAGGCCAGCGGGGCTAGAGTAGAATTGTGTGGTGGAGAGGAGCAGGAGACGAGGCCAGAGAGACGGGCAGAGGAAGGGATGGACGGTCGAAGAGCCCCTAGCCCATTAGTAAGGACGTTGGCTTTCACTCTGAGCGGAGAACGCATCTAAAGGTTTTGAGCTCTGGGTGGCATGATCTGACCTAACACTTTTAGAGGGTTACTCTGGTCTAGCTGCCACATGGAGAATAAACCAGGAGGGTGAAGACAGACTGGTTAAGAGACTCCTGCAGTGATCCAGGAGAGTGACTGGCCTGGACAGGGGTGGTAGCAGTGACAATGAGGGAAGGGGTTGGCCTGGATACATCTTGAAGGCAGAGCCAGCAGATTTGCTGACAGGCCAAGATTTTTGACCTGAGCTACTGGCATGATGCATCTGCCGTTTGCTGAGATAGAAAAGCCCAGGAAGAGAAGCAATTTGGGAAGACGGGGGATTCGTGTGGGGGCACGTTAAAGTTGATTTGGAATACTTCAAAGATCCCTACTGGACATCCAGACAGAGCTCTTAATAGACAGCTGGAGGTATGAGTCTGGAAATCAGAGAAGAGGTACAGATTGGAGATACAAGTTGTAAAAGCCATCGGTTTACACGTGGCATTTAAATCCATGAGACTGCGTTAAAGTAACATGTGTTTCTGGTTTCAGTGGGGATAGGCTGAGCCACGAACTACAACTGTGCCTGGTTTCCTTGGGGAGATCGCCCCATGAACTGGGCCCGGGGTGTGACCAAAACTCAACTGCAGATATGGCTCCAGGGGTTTCCAAGACGTACAATATCGGATCAAAGAGGAAATGGTAATCTGGGATGATACGAGAGACCAGGAATTCATGAGTCAGGAGTGTGTCGAAAGATCAGTGTAGGGACATTGAAGGACCCAGAATGAGCAATACAGATACAGAGAGAATACGTAGCCGCAGTACCTTAACAGACCTTTGTCGATTTGCCTGTAAGACAAGGAAAGCTACAGAAAAGGACCAGCTGGAAGGGGATTAACTCTTCCCCATATCTGCTGTGCCTCTGTCTGGAAGGATGAGACATAAACACTGGGAGGGGTTCAGGCAGGTGACCGACCATCAGGGCCTCCCTGGGCTGGGAGTCTCCTGGGACAGAACTGTCAGTGCTAAAACCAGGGCAGTCCTGCGCAAACCTGATGACCCTGGATGACCTGGGTTCCCGCCAGAAAGACTTCCTGGACTGAATAGTTTGGCAGTGGAATGGAAAACAGCTTATTTATTTTAGTCTGATAAATGTAATTAGAATCCCAGTGATGATTTCCCACCTGAGTTCTCACACACTTAACCCTTTAATCTCTGGAGGGACTTCAGGATCCGTTCCAGCAAATAGTGACTTCTAATGGGACCCATCCATGAAGCCCCATGGAAGATCAAAAGGAGCGTATGTGACAAAGGGACATCATTATGACTCAGGACAGACAGGGTGCAGTGGCCTTCTGAGGCCAAAGGACCATCCCTGCAGACACACAGGGCCAGGTGCCAGAGGCCTCTATTGGTACCTGTGGGCACGTTTTCTGTGGGCACATGGGGGGAATGGAGGGGCCAGGGCCTCCCTCTCTGCACTCAGCATCTGGGCTACCAACACATGCTGATCCTGAGCCTTCACGTGAGCTGTTGCCTCCACCTAGAATTTGCTTTCTGTCACACACACACACACACACACACACACACTCTCTGGGTCTCGGCTTAGACATCATTTCTGGTGCTTTTCCAATGGTCGTCAACGCTCACCCTTGAATATGGGGAGCCTGTCACCCCAGCCCGTTGGGGCAGCACTGATGTTTTCTTCACCTTTAACTCCCCGCACTATTTCCCTCCATGGGGTAGAGTACAGGCACAGAAATCATTTGATTGACTAAGAGGATTTCCTCCTTTTTACAGGAACTTTGTTATTTATCATCATTTTCCTTAATGCTTTTAGTTCCTGGCGTCAGTCAAATCCTCGGCTACTATGTTAGTTATATGGAGCTTGTTCTGTAACTGAGCAAGAAACCAGGAGGAAGATAAGGTGTTGGATGTTATTACTTAATATGGTGGCCCCAGAAAGTCGGCCTTGGGAGGGACCATCCAGCTTGACCATCTTGTCAAGTCCTCTCATTTCACTGGTGAGAAAAGGGACTCTGGATGGAAAAAGTGACTGAGGTCTCGCAGCCGGTGTGGCAGAGCTGGGATCAAGACCCGGTTTGGGGTTTATATTGTGGTTCACGCAGGAAACCCTCCCAGTTTCCTCTTCCAACTACAGTGGTCTATTTACTTTTTCTTTTTAAGCAATAATTTTAATGGTCTCTTTCTCTCCTCTCCCATTTTCTGTCATTAGGCCCCAGTGTCCTCTAGGGCTTGGTTATAAAAGATAACGAGGTTGCAAGCGTAGAAATAGTAGCAGAACCCTCTCCTCAGTTTGCCAAAAGCCCGGAGCCCACCCTGAAAAGAACACAGTCAGCCCACATGCATGAAGCCGCGCCGCCCCCTCCCTCTGGGGGTGGCAAACCCCAACTCCCCATGAGCCCAACTCAGGGACTGAAAACGAAAGGCAGCCAGCACACACGTTAGCTTTTGCCACTTTTGTATTTTATTGTGGAACTGAGTTTTTTTTCTTTTACATCAAATATCCTCAATGGAAGAGGGGATATTGCACACAAATATCATAAAAGCACTACATATTACTTTCACTGGAAACTAATTTTCTACATTAGATATGACTGGATAGGCTAGAAGTGATGCAGGATTATAAGACGTAATACCATACACAGCTGCAGACTGACACGAACACCATTCAGAACAAGAGAGAGGAGTGGGAGGTGCTGCTCCGCGGGCTCCACCACGTCTTTCCAGGGCCGGGGGAGAGGTGCTGAGTGCTCGGGCAGCGAGCACGCCTCTGGAGCACAGGGTGGTCCCCAAGGGCAGCCGGGTCTCGACGTCTCCTCTCCACGGCTCCTGTTTCGGGGAGCTCCGAACGAGTACAGAGAAGCTATTTATTTTTTCCCTTTTCAGTTTTTGATGCTGCCTTTTAACTTAAAGTCAGATATTTTCTTAGTAGTAAACAGCTTTAATACCAGGTGAGTAACCTAATTGCTTTCCAAAAAATGCTCATCCCGGGGCTGCTTTTGGTGTGTTGTTCAGTTGGTTAAAAGATCAAAGCTTACAGTTCCTTTTGAATGGAAACAGGATCTTTTCTTCTAAATCTGAAGAGCAAAAAAAAGTTATTAATCTAACTCACAATATCATTACTGAGCAAGAACCTCTTGTGACAGGCAACTAAAGAGAATCAAGAAAAGCAATTTCAGAATTGTGGAGCAGCTCCTGAGAGCCAGAATTTGGTAATAAAGGGGAAATGGAAGGTGGTAACATTTCCATTAGCAAATGATTAAATCTTATGACGTGAGTATTGGAAAGCTCCTAAACCCTGTAAGCTACTGGAGACACTCAAAACACTCATATACACTGGGGAAACCATTCACTGATATGCAAGGTTAAGACAAAAAAATTTTTTGAACTCCATGGAAAATGGCATTTGGGGGGTAGTCAGTCATTGTACCCAGTCCACCACGAGACTGAGAAAGCATGCACAGGGGTTGGGTTTTGAGAAAGGGGATAGAATTAGTTAAAATTGAAAATGGAGGATCATCGCTAACATTTAGTCTCTGGAATTTTGTTTAAGAATACTACCAAAAAGGTCATGACCAGGAGTGCTACCTCCATGGAATGCCATCAGTTAAACAGAGTGTAAACTCCTTCCACTCCAAAATTCAATCTATACAACTGGATGAAGTGATCGATATGAACTGAGCTCCTAGAAGTCTGTGTCAATCTCTAGGTCTCACCATAAATGTTCATGGTCCATTGTGATGCTGTGGGCAAACTAATTGTGTACTGATGGAACTAGCAAAATTAGGTTAGTCACACAGGTAGGAAAGGGGTCTGGAAGCACAGGAACAAGCTGTACTGCAAATGTTGGTTTTCCTGGTAGACTCAGGCTCTGTACTCGGCACTGAGAACAGCAGATGGAGAAAGGTGCTGCTCTGTCTCAGTGGAAGAAAGCCGGCTGAGCACTGACAGGTTTGTCTATCTTTCCCATTAAATCCCATAGCAAAAAAGAAAAGAAAAGAAAAAAAAAAAAAAGAGTGGGATAGAATGGTTATATTTGAAGACTGGATATAATTTTCCTAAAACGTTTGTATTTTTTTAAAGCAAAATAATGTACATGTTAAATAAATTTAATTTGGGAAATTGGAAAATAATTCCATCTTCTATCAAAGAAAAATCAGCCAGGGGTCTGGATTTGGCAAGAAGGCTGGAAACCTGTCTCTCTTCCCATGTAGTATGTGGACCAACTTAACAACTAATCATTAAATAACTATGTTGAATATCTTAGGTTGTCTCATAAAATAAATCTGAGGCAGATCAGTTTATACTCACTGAAATCCATTTGTGTCACAATGAGTTTTCCATCGTGTGCTAACTTTTTGTACCCTTAATCAATGTGTTGTTTTTAAGGACTTACTTGAAAGAAATGGGGTAATAAATAAAAGCTGCATTTCTAGAGAAGCCTAAAAGAAAAAATAGAATATTAATTCTTTTAAAAAATTAAACATTTGAAAAATGTAATTCACAGCATTAAGTAGACTACATAGGTCCTCAGTGAAGGGACCCCGAAGAAGCGTTGTTTAAACCCTCATGGTAGTTAGCAGTGCAAAACATACACTTATCAGACAAAAATAAACTAAAACGTTAATTTTGAAATAAATAACTAACATAGAAAATAAAATGAGGTCGTTGTTCACTACTCCGTAGATTTAGAGTCTGCAAGAAATGCAATGTGACAGCACGGCGTGGCTGCCACCGGGAAGAGTGCCCGTCTGAACGCCGGCACACGGATCTGCACTGCACACTCGGCGCGAGTCTAAATCTAATCACGCCCTGGCTGCCCAGGTTCCTCGTTCAGCGGTGACAATGCAGGAAATGATCTCTGAACTCCACATGGGGAACCGGAGGAGGTGGGAACTCATTTGCTTTCAATGTATTATTTCTCTTGTTTTTTTTCCAGAAAAGAAAACCCCAAAGCAAATTCTCGCTAAGGTTCTTTGTCTTGGCTCTTTCACCTCATGGCTGAAGATCTTGCAAGAAGTCTGTAGGACACCCCTGGGTGATGGACTTGCAAAGGCCTGGAAAAGTAGCCTGCCATGCCGTTCGCCCCACTCAAACAGCGCATACTCAGATTTCATGTTATGGGAATCGAGGGGTGGGAGGTGTCACTATTCCTGGTAGTTATGGGCTTTTAATAAATATTATTACTGCAAATGTCAGACTTCAATCTCACCAGAACTTCAAAAAAACAGTATTCTTTTTGTTTTGTCTTACGAAACACTTAAAAAAAAAAGACTGTCACTTGAAAATTTTCTTTGCATTTTCCTGTAAATGAAAACATTTGTTAAAAAGTTCATCTATGAAAATTCTCACATAGCTAAAAAAAAATTCTTCTGTACACTTGTTCCCATAATTATGCTGAAATTAATGGAAGATTTAAAAAAAAAGCCAATGTAAGACACAGGAAGGTAAATTCTGTACACTTGCCGAGAACCTCGTCCACCCTAAGATTCACTGTTTGCCCAGTTCTGATCGTAGACGCCATTTCAGTCTTGAACTTGCAGTAGTGAAGAAGCTGCGAAAGGCTCCGCTGGTTTGGCTGAGGGGCCGCGGGTGCACTGCGGCGGCATTCGACACGCATGACTCAGCATTCGACACCCATGACTCAGCATCCTAGCAAGCGCTGTGCCCATCAGATCAGCTTCTAGCCCCCCACGCACGCACACATGCTCCTTCCACTGGAGTATCTACAATCCTACACGGATGTTTTATAAACTTGCTGTCTCACATTAAAAAATAAGTGCATCAAGTATCTTTGTACATTCAAGTCACTTCCTAAGGCAACTGTCCACTGTGTGTACTCCCAACTGCTTTGGTATTTGCTTGTGAATTGGGGTGGACTTGGGTGTTTCCGCATGCAGGTGAATGGACTCGAGTGGACTACCTGGGTGCGCAAGTGCTGGGAGCATGCCTTAGACCAGTCGACTCGCATGTCTGAAGAGTCTGAGCGTTCTGAATGGGGTTCAAACCACTTGCATGTCCAGTCTATTCACTGTGTTATGTCAGTGTGCAGCCTTCAAACAGAAGGAGCTTAATTAAGGCATGAAAATCTCCCATGCCCTCATAACGAGTTTTGTTCTTTTTGTTTTCTTCCAGCTGACTTGTTTTAGAAAATTAAGATCCTTTTTGAGGACTCAGACTGACACACGTGGAAACCTCTGCCTGTGTAGACCAAAACACACACTGCCTGAGAAAACGCAGACCAGTGGTTGGCTGTTTTCTCCCCCTTACCGCACCCTGCTCTCTCTCTCTGGGTGTCTCACCAGCACTCCACCATTCCATCGCCTTCTCTCGCATTCCTTTTTTTCCTCATTCCCTCTCTCTCTCTCTCTCTCTCCCCCCGCATCTCTTTCTTTGCGTGCGCTCTCTCTCACTCTCTCTCTAAGACAAACGCCTCTACCTAGCAGAAGTCAGCTGGGTTTGCTAGTGCATGGTTTCCAAATGTTCGGCAGAGATGAACTGGGGTAGGTAATTTTGCAGTAACTTGAACCCTATTGTGGGAATACTGTTACTTCCCTTAGCAATCAGCAAAAACTGAGAAATATTAGTGACTTGCATCACCGTGATACAGTATAGCGTTTGGCAGGTAACAGTTCAGTGACTTGTTTAGATGAATTGACTTTTTAGAAAAGGTGGTTTCAAAGTGAAGAATTTCTGGAAACAAAGTTCAGCTCCTGTGGCGTGGCTGGCCGAGGCGTCTACAGCTCAATCTTGCACGCAGGGAAGGACTCGTCCTGCATCACCACCGTGCTGCTGCTCGCCAGGACCATGATGCTGAGGTCCTGCTGCTTCTCGTGGGTCTCCTGGTACCACTCCCGCATCACTTCTGAGTCATGAGTAGGGATCAAAGTCACCTGCAGGGAGATGGAAAATAGCTGTTTAAGGGCAGAGCCAGAAATCAGATGAAAAAATGGAACAACGAGGTATTAATGAGACCATTAGAAGAAGAAGGGAAAAGAAAGAAAAATCTTCTATTTTCCTTAAGAAATACAAAGGACTTTTCAACTTACATTTTCCAGGAACCAGAATAAAGCTGCAAAAAAATTAGTTTTCCTGGGGGAGTTGAAGATTAGAGCCAAAAGCAACTCATGACTAGTCAATTAGTTCATCTATATTCACTGTTGGTTTTTCAATTCTTTAGTGTCAAGAGAAGAAGTACTCAGGTAACGTGGAATTTCTTTTATTTCCTTTAACACAACCAGTCAGCTTGCACTCAAGATCTTGCATATGGAATCCACCGATCTTTAGTTATTACTGCAGCTCAAACCCCTCTAGCTGTGTGTAACTAACATTTCAGCCTGAGAACAAAGACTCGTACCTCCGATTTGTGAGTATGGTTGGGGATGGAGGAGTGGGGAGGAGTGGGGTAGGTGATTGGGTGCTGGCTTGAATAGTAAAAATTCCATCTAGTATTCATTAAGAGGCCGCTGGGTGCTTCTCATTCGATTTCATATGATTAAATAACAAGTAATTCTATTTAACGTTATGCAAACACATTTGACTAGGCGACTATACAGAACCACAAGTAAAATTCTGCTAAGCAAAAATCATAGCTGAAAGAGCGAGTGGTTCGTGGCCGGTGATGATGTGTGGGAGTTGGGGGTGTCCTGTTGGGGCCCGTTTTCAGCATTGCTCCTGGATTTCACACGGACAGCTGATTTTCTAAGTGGCCATATTCCTGGCTTTGGTCAATCGTGAAACACCAAGGAGGAAAGACAAGCCCTTAGCAGCTCTCGCGGGAGATATGACCGCTTTGGTTCATACACATGTACTCTTGGTGTATTAGGGTGAAGGGCAAGTAGTCTTGGGCCCATTTTGCAGATAAATGAATTATGCCTCAGGGTGGTGAAGGGCCTTTTCCTCCAAGTCTGTAATTGCTGGCAGTGCCAAGAATATTCTAGACTATCTTCTACATGTTAAATCCACTCTGTCCCCAGGATGTTTCCTGTGTGACAGACCCCTGGGGCACCTCATGTGGACCCACAATCATAACGTTGCCTCTATTATCATAAACATAATCCTTCCCTCTGCCTCTGGACACAGCTCCACGTGCAGTGCAGACACAGGCCTGGAGCTCTTACCTGCATGTTGCTGCCCCACTGGGCCTTCCCTTCCAACAAGGCATCCAGGACAGCCCGGCTGGGCTCCTCGGCAGCGGGGTCATTCCCACTCACCACGTAGTAGGACGACCTCACTCTCTTGAAAAACTCGACATCAACATTCTTACTGTTGCTGTGGTTGGGAATATAGCACAGGTCCAAGTACACAGGGGGGCCTGGGGGCACAGCAGAGGGCTTGGCCGTCTTGGTGGTCCCTGGTCCTTTGGTAAATAAACAAAAGGAGAGAAAGCCGGGTCACAGGAATGCGAAGAGACCCATTTGTGCTCGTGCACAGGAAGGTCCCTCTAGGACACCCAGAGGAGGGACCCGGCACTTCCCTCTGGCAATCTGAGGAAACAACATGGTGGTTCACCACGTCAACAGGAGAAACGAAGAATGGGATGGTCTCCCTTCGGGGACAACCCATTAGGAAGTAGGAAGAGTTTCAAGGCCCTCCCAAAAGATGGAACTAGATAGTAATACTCTTCCTAAAAGGGCTACTAGTGTGTATCTTAATTTGAAAGGTGATCTAAGAAACAGATTTTAAAAGGCAAAGGAAGCATCTGCATTTGGTAACCATAGTTCAGCAGTCGGTAATCCATGTCAGGACCTCATTTAAGAGCACTTTTGCCCACAGCTGAATACTATACCCTAACATTTGACCTGGTCAACGGCCAGATCTTAACTTCATCTGATTTCCAAGGCCTTCAGCTCCTTAACCTCCTTCATAAACTGATGAAATGCTGATTCTGTGCGAAGGACAGAACTCTAACACGTGGAAGTTTGCGAGTTATATTTCTTCTCATTAAAAATCTCTGCCGCTTTCCCTTACACACAACATCCCTCCCATCCACACCAAAGGAGCAAAGGAGGGCTTCTCACAGAAGCACGACGGGAGCTGCCAGAAGTCGACCCAGGCTGGTCTTAAAAGTCAATCAACGGTGCAGTTTTGTCTTTTTAGAAACCTACTGGAAAAGCATCTTCCAAGTAAATTTAGACCAACTCATCTTCGTTACCTTGCCTTAAAATTCTCTCTTTAAATGACAAAAAATGTTTTAAAAAAATCAATCGTGTGGGCTAGTGTATACTTGGCAAGTTTCGTAGCCAATTTCAGTTGGTTTTCATCTGTTTGGATGGTTTCATTTTTCTCCTAAGTGCAGGTCAGTCGTCAGCTCTTTCAGACCAAGGGGTTAATTATCTGGTGGGTTTCCATTAATTCTAAGCGTGAACAAATTCAGTTTGTCTTCCACATGTGTGTAAAAAGAGGAAATCTGAGAATTGTCTTGAAATTGATGCTCCATGTTACTTAAAGTAAAAATTTGCAGCTGTAACTAATACTTCCTAAAATGTACTGAATTTGAAAGTCCCAAAGGTTCATTTATCAGATTTACCCTAATAAATCAAGGAAATTTTACTTATTTTTTGCTTTACACATTTGGGCCAATTTATGTTAGTTTGTAACAACATAACCTGAACAAGTATGTAAAGCGAATAAAATGTGTTAATGCGAGTCCCTCTGACTGGTCTGAAGCAACAAGATGAGGCTGGGCCGTCAAAAACCCAGATGACTGCTGAGAGCCTGACAAATCTGGGAATCAGGACCGAAATGGGACTGCTCAGCAGTCAGGGACGTCTGCTCCTGCCAAGCGGACTTTCCATCTGAACCCGGGTTCTGTGTCTCTCAGTGAGGCTGGGGCGGGAGGGGGTCGGGAGAGCCTCCCATGTGCCGGGTACCCACTGGTCAACTGAAATGATGCTCTTCGGTGGCAGAAAAGCATAGCACTGCCTCTCATGGGGACGCATCTCCAGTCTGATGACTTTTTTTTTTTAATTAAAAACTTTACAATTTTTAACTTTAAAATGTTATAACTATTTAAAAAGAATTTTATAAAAGAAACAGAACCTCAATCTTGGGCCTACACTGGTCATCCCAGGCTTGACTTGGAACTCGGGTTCTCCCTAGGCCTTTGGGAGCTGGCCTGGGTCACCTCAGCTTGATTCTGGGGCCAGTGTGGCTAAAGCCAGCACTGCACAGTCTTCCAGAGGAGAATGAAACACAGCCCTTGGTTCTGAAGACTTAGAACGAGGCCGTGGCTGCCGGGCTGCGGAATGGAACAGACCCAGGAGCGGCATCTGGTGCATCAGAGCTGTCTGGGCTGTAGGCTGAGCTATCCCCAAGCCCAAGGGCCACGTCGGGCTGAGATCCGTAACTTCTAGCAGAAAAGAATAGTAAAGGGGACGGACAGCAGCGAGTTGCGTCCTCTCACCTCCCTGGCACAAGGTCAGTGGAAGTTGAGAGGCTCCAGTTAAAAGCAGCGTAGCCACGGCCTGTGTCTGGAGGCCAGCCCTGCCACCTACCTGCTGTAGTGGTCTTCACCGACTTGGACGTGGAGGTGTTGGCGGCGTTCTTCGTCTCCTTGTCTTTCTCTTCCCCACGTGCAGCTTTGACCTCGGGAGTCGGGGCGGTTTTCGTGGCTTTTTCCACAGATTCTTTCTTCTTGGGAGAAGCCACTCTGGACACCTTGTCTGAGGACTCTTTCAAGCCAGCTGGCTTGGGCGAAGCCGCAGAGGGCTTGGACTTCCCATCAGCCTTCTTGACAGGTGACGACGACTTGGTCTTTGTACCTGGCTTTTTGGTTTTGGTCTTCTCTTTCAGGTCTTTCTTCAGAGCTTTGCCCAGGTTCTGCTCAATGGCCAAGGCCTCCGGGTCCATCATGGACACGTCGGGGTGGCGCGGAGAAGGGCTGCGGTCCTGCATGGGGGCCGGAGGGGGGTCCATGTGTTTGTACGTGACGGTTTTGTCTGTGGGGATGGTTTCCGATTCATCTTCAGAGTCGATATTTGCATCGGCTGTGATGGAGGGGCACTCTTCAGTCTCCGGGGGGACATCAGAGTCAGTCTGGGATGGGGCTGACTCGCTGACAGAGGTGGGAGGGGTTTCATCACACTGTCGCCCCTGCGGCTTTCCTCCTGGAGGCGGCGGGGCTGCCCCTGATTGGGTGAGGGGCTTCTCGGATTCTTCCGTTGGCTCTTCGCTGGCAAACCACTCGAGAGGATTCGGATTGATGAAGGAGGGCGACAGCTCTGTCTTGGGGTGCTTGTATTCACAGGAGGACACTAGGCACAAGTCGACATCCTGGCGAGCCTCTGAGGGGGATTTCTTTTCTGCCGTGTAGCACTGGTCTGAAGTCTCATAGGCGTATGCGGACGCCTGAGGGGTCCCAGGGATTCTCTCTGCAGTCTCATAACCGTACGTGGGAGCATCAGGGGATCGTGCAGTGGCAGTAGATGTCTCGTAGGAATAACTTGCAGACTCGGGGAAACTGGCGACTTTCTCTGTGGTCTCATAAGAGTAGCTGGAATCCCCAAGTGTGTGGCCACCGTTTTCGGAGTCATCATAGCCATTGCTGATGTCATCCAGGAGCTTTCTAGACCTCTCAGTCTTTTCATAGCTGTAGCCACTCACTTCAGGGGTCCTGATCGTCTTTTCACTTATCTCATAGGAGTACCCACCCTCTTCGGGGGTCCGTGTGGTCTTTCCAGTAATTTCATAGGCATAGCCACCATCTTCAGGACTCTCGGTGGTTTTCTCAATGGTCTCATAGGGGTAGCTGCTGTCACTTGGAGATTTTGTGGTTATATCTGTCTTCTCATAGTAATAGCCACTCACATCTGGGGTCCGGGCGGTTTTCTCGTAAGACTCATAGTCGTAACCTTCTTCATCTGGGGACCTGGTTGTTTTCTCAGGCTTTTGATAAGCATAGCTGAAGTCACCAGGGGTCTTCCCTCCACTGTCCTTCTCCATGCCAGATGTGGTCAAATCTCTGCTCAAGGCCAGATGGTGTTGCATCGTATCAAATAACATGGAGGCACGGAAGCCGTAGGGCTCTGCAGATGCTGCATCTGTTGGCGGAGGAGACGGAGTGTGGCACGCTGCTATGCTCTCTTTGACTGCAGAGGTAGAATCTGAG
The DNA here is from genome assembly GCF_021613505.1 of Equus quagga. Lineage (NCBI taxonomy): Eukaryota > Metazoa > Chordata > Mammalia > Perissodactyla > Equidae > Equus > Equus quagga. The sequence continues at coordinate 133,656,379 of NC_060273.1, forward strand.
AAACTAGGTGAGTATAAAGGAGAGGACTCTCTTGGGGTGAGTGGAGAGATATCGGATTTTGGGGAGAGCTTCTCTCCTTCCAGACTTTGCACTTTTTCAGAGGTGAGCGAGGCATATAAGGATATATCTCTGGGAGGAACGACATCGGATAGAGTGTCTTCTTGGAGAGGAGAAGCTATCTGAGAAGGGGTGTGTGCGGAAGAGGTGGATGGAGAGGCCTCGACCTGAGACACTGAGATGAGCTCCGAAAGGTCGTTATCCTGGGTGTAGGACGGCTCCTCCGTTGGCGGTATCTTGTGTGATAAACTGGAGTCCTGCAGGTCAGAAGGACTGTAGTCCACCTCGGTTGGCCCATTCTCAGTGATGTGAAGCATACCCGCACCCACCGTAGGCTGATCTGGAGACTGACGACTGAAGTCCATGGCGAGGGAATGCTCAGGGGATTCTTGGCCAAATTCAATGGACATGGAAGATTGTTCAGATCGGTGGTCTTGAACTGGTGTCCTGGATTTGGCTGTTTTAGGGGAGAAGTCCGGTGGAGAAATGGACATTGGTCTTGGGCACTCCTCTTTAGACGGAGACATTTCCGTTTCCTGGAAAGTGGTAGGCGTCTGCACAACGGACACTGACAGGGAGTCGTCCACTTCCGTGGAATGTGGGGAGCCCACCTCAGCGTGCAGGGAAGGAGACACGTCATCTGTTGTTGGCTCTGGAAAGGAGCTTGTTGCCACGGAGGCTGTGGAGACGGAGGCCACGCCCTCCATATGGGAGTATGTGTCTTCCGCTACCCCTTCATCAACAGGAGTAGCTGACTTGTCTGAGACAGTGCCTTCGGAAATGGACATCTTAGTGTCTTCCTTCAAAGAGCCAAACTGACTGACATCTATTTGTGAAGGAGAAACATCTCCTCCTAACTTCCTTTCATCGAAGGCCAGTCCGGCTTGAGAACTCATGGCTTCAATATCGTCAGTTTTCTTTTCTTGACCAAAGTCTTCCTTGATGGGTGTAAAGTCCGTGCTTTTCCCTTCCTGTTTGTCTTGGAAAAGACCAGTGGAAGTCGTATCTGAAACTGGACTTATTTGGTCTGGAAAGTCTTGTTTTCCATTCTTTCCTTCAAAGGGGCTTTCAGGACCTCTAACAGGAGCCTTGTCGTCAGCACTGAGGAAACTGTCATATGCAGACTCGGATCCAATTAGGGGAGGGCTCCGTAAGGGAGACAACACTTTTTCAATAGGAGACTCCGAGTCAGGCACAGGTTCATCCATGGGGCTTATGGAAGCCCGTTCACTGTCATCTTTGGCTTCACTGAATTCAAAACTCACTGGAACTGCTGGTGGTTTTTCAATGACTTCTGTGGGGAGGTGACTAGATTTCTCCTCGGTGGGAGACTGGTAGTAAGGTGTGTGGCCAGCACTGCCAGTCACAGACTGAGATGGAGATACCACTTCCAGGGTCTTCTCCTCAGGACTAGCACATTGTTCTTCAACTACTTCTTGGGTCACTTCAGGAGACACTGGGACTGCTTCCACCTCTGCTGAGACTTGAATCTCATTGGGTGTCAGAGAAAAGTTCACACTGCGTTCACCCAGAGGAGTCTTCTCTATGGGTGACGGCGGAGATGGACTCAGCGACGGGCTCTTGGACGGACTAAGTTTTTCATCTGAAACTGCTGAGACGGTGTCTTTGATCTCCAACGTGGCACTGGCTTTCACGTCTTGCTCTTCAGAGCAGTAAGCATCACGGAGAGCTGATTTGATAAATTTGTCTTCCTCCATGGATGAGGGTGGTGAGATGGTGGAGGCTGAGGCATTGTAATCCTTGCCATCAGTGGCATCTGTTTTTGACCCTTCGGATAATCCATTGAGTGATGTAACAGCAGGTTTGGAGTATTCCTGAGAATACAGTAAAGACTCAAATTTGGTGATGTTTACAAATTCTTGAGATGGGGACTCTGTCTCTTCATTGTTGGTCTCATCACTCATCACGTCGCGAGGAGTAGACATCTCATCCATTGGGGTGGGCTCACTGGATATCTCAATGGTAGACTGAGTGTAGCCGGAGGTGGCAGTGAATTCTTCAGGCTGGTCTTCTCGATTCTCCTCATCGGAAGCGGTGGCCTCACTCTCCGAGCCTCCAGGTAAAGTCTCATCATGAATTGAAGACGCAGGTTCTCGGGCAGGAGACTGGGCTCCCAGTGGCTTGGCTGAGGTGGTCAGGAATCCATACTGATCCTCAGCACCACCAGCCTCCGCAGCCTTGTCCACCACGGCCATCACATAATCTTCAGCTTCGACTTTTTCAGGCTCATATTCTTCCTCTCTGGCATCCTCGGCTCTGTCCTCCTCATCAGCCTCCTCTTCAGATTGTTCAGCTTCTCCTTTCTCCACTGCCTCGTCCATGTCTTCTTCCGCTCGGTCATCACCACTGGTCACAGACTCCCTCTTCTCCTTGATGTGCACGTCGGCCTCGGCCTTCGTGCTTTCCTCCTCCTCCTCCACGGGGCTGTGCTTGGAGGTGCTCACGCACACGGTTTCTTCACCGTCTTCTTCTGGCTCCTCAGCCTCCTCAGTTTCTGCCTTCTCTTCGTAGTCTCCAGCCTCTGAGGATTCCTCAAAACCTGCTCCTTCGTCTTCAAATTTTTCGATGTCGTCCACCCCCTGCTTCTCGACTGGCTCTAGCTCCTCGGGGGTCTGCTCACATTCACCCTCCCCTTCGGTGGTGGTGATGCCCTCATCCGGGGACTCAGCAGGACCTTTGATGACTTCCGTCTCTTTCTGGATGACATAGGCTTCGACTGGCTCGGTCTCCTTCAGCTTCTCCTCGTCTTCAATCAGCTCCAGCTGAGGCTTCATGTCTTTTGCTACGTCGAATTCTTCAGCCTTTAACTCTTCAAAGTCCTTGGTCAGATCCTCAGGGGAGGACATAAGGGACCTCTCAGCTTCGAGCTCTTTGGCAGGACCAGTGGTTGCTATTCCAGCTGCCGCTGCCACAGCTGCTGCGGTGGCCACAGTGCCGACAGCGGCCACCGCAGCCTCTGCCGCCTTGCCCTCCTTCTTAACGACCTTAACTTTCCCCTTCTCCTTTGGCTTCCCGGCAGCAACAGACTCTTTCTTGACAGGCTCTTCCTTCTTCGGTACTTTTGGTTTTAATGCAGCTGGTTTTTTTGCTTCGGATACAGGAGTTGTTGATTTCTTTGAATCTTTAGGAACTTTCTTAATTTCTTTTTTGGGCTCCTTTTCTTCCTTTTTAATTTCCTTCTTTTCTTCCTTCTTAACTTCCTTCTTGGCTTCCTTCAGGGGGGTTTCCTTCTTAACCTCTTTCTTGACTTCTTTTTTCTCCTCTTTCTTGACTTCCTTTTTCACCTCCTTTTTCACCTCTTCTTTTTTTGGTTTTTCCTCCTTCTTGACAGGTGTTTTGTCCTCCTTTTTCGCGACTTCTTTCTTTGGCTTTTCCTTCTCCTCTTTCTTTTCTTCGGGTTTTGCCTTTGTTTCCTTTTTCACCGTCTTCTCCTTGGCGACTTTGGGTTTGACATCTGTGCCTTGCTTGTCAGCCCCCTCGGCCTTCACTGGAGGCACTTCTTCTTTGCTGGGTACCTCCTTTTCGGCCACTGGAGGTTTGGTCTCTGTTTTCACTGGCTTGTCTTTTTTCACTGTTACCTTTTCTTTGCTTTCAACTTTGGGTGGCTTTTCCACATGATTGGCTTTTGTGACTTCAGGGGTTTCTTCTTTAGACTCCTTTCGCACAGATTTGCTGGGAAGTGGTTTTGTGGCTGGCTTCAGACTTTCTCGGCTGTCGGCTCTCTGTTTCAGCTTTACTTGTTTCACAGTAGGAGTGGCCACCTGGCCAGTTAGATCCTTCTGGGTGGCCAGCGGCTGTTTCAGGAAGTCTAAATGTTTGAGCTTTTCCAGTCCTTCCAGGATATTGTATTGGGTACTGTTGCCTGGAAACAGGACACGGATGATTTTCTCCGCAGGGTTTGCTGGGTGCCAGACAATCAAAGAGGAGACTGAAGTTAGGCAGGAAATCGGGCTATCTATCTCTTGGCCATTAGGCAGGGTTAGTTCAGCCTTGTCTTTGTTGGTGCCGGTCCACTGCTGCATAAAATACTGCATTTCCTTGCTGTTCTTGACTGGGTTAAGCACGTACATCTCAAGTTTACCAACTCCCATTTTTTGGAAAAGAATGACGGGATCAATGGTATTGCCAACACTTCTGAACAGAGGCTCCGGCTTCATGGACAATTTGTTTAGGTACTGGAGAGTGAAGCAAGCTTCTTCTGTGCTTCTCTTCATCTTGATGTTTGGCTCTGGGTTTTTCAGATTTTCGGGTACATTGAGAAATACAACTCCTAAGTCAGGGGAGATGAGGTTTTTCATCCAGTCACTATTTGTGGTGGAGCCCTGGGACTGTTCTTCCTCGAGCTCTGCAATTTTCCGCTGTAGCATGCTGTTTATTCCAGGCAAATTGTCATCCCCAATGTGGGTGAGCAGGATGGAGTCCACTCTGTCCAAGTGTCGGATGAGCTTCCAGAAGCAGGATTTCCTTTCTGATCCTCCGTTGATGAGCATATTGAATCCATTCACTGCGAACAACGCAGAATCGCCCCTCCCTCCGGGAAAAATGTAACAACAAGGCTTAGAGAGCTTTAGGAACCCACCCGATGTGGGAGGTTCTAGGATATCAAAGGGAGATGGGACTTCCACTGACTCCGAGAGATACTCCGTAAACTCGGAAAGTCCTTCCATTTCCGGCAATATAGAAGCTGAGTTGAGTTTAATATTGATGAAGTCTTGGAGATTGTGTCTGTCAAGATTGGAGTTCTTCCAGTCCCCTTCTTCGGGACAGAACAGGGTTAAGCTGGCTTTGTTGGCAGGATGGGTCGTGCTCAGTAATTCCCCAATCTGGGATTTAAAAAAATAAGAAGAAAGAAAGTAGGAAAAGGTTTAAGTGACTGTCATCACTGATCATCCCATCTATTACTAGATGTTGCAGAATCAATGGATGCACGTGGGGCTGATTTCCGAGATGCTGGTTGGGTAAACGCTGAAACATTCCACACTGGTAGGCGAACAGCCTGTCCTCACCCCTGGACTGCACCTTTCTGCCTCAACCACCCCTCCGTGCCAGCACCTCCCCTGAGAGCCCTCCGGATCTGTTCCGGCCCAGAAGGGGAACTCCAGCACTGTGCTTTAGTTCTAAGACCAGTGACCAGCTGGATGACCAGTGCCTGTGCCCCTATCCCTCCTGGGTACTGGCCATGCAAAAACGCCCTTTAAAAAATATTAAACTGTCACTGGGGCAGGCTATGTGAGTCATTTCACCACTGATATAAAATATTCTCTTCTATTCCACTGGGCTTGGCAAAAGGGCCTGACTGACACATGAAAAGGATTTAGACAGTGCACGTGTCATCTATTTATAGATTTCGGCAGGAACAAAAGAAAAAAGTTTGGTGTATTTTTCCCCCTTGGAGATAGGAAGGTATAGATTGCACATTACTATAAGAAATTCCTGGTTCTGGCATCAGTTCACACTATTTAAAGCAAGAGTGGTTCATCCAGCAGTTTCTCTGCAAATACAAATACTTAATTGAAGCCATGATGATTAAAGCAATTGGGTAATTATATGAGCAAGTGGCCAAATTGTCCCCACACGCTCATGTTTAAGCCAAGGTGAGACATTCTGCTCTCTCGCAGCTCCTGTTCTTTATAGGGCAAGCTGGCTAAGATCACATCTGGCTCAAAAGTTTTCAACACGTTGTTTAGTACCATAGGATGGGAATGAAGAAGAGCAAATTGGACCAAAACACAGATTGTGGTTTAACGAAAATGCTCTTCTCTTTCTCACTTCATACTGTGGCCATATGTTTCACGGTCTTAGCTTAGTAAATAGGAAGGATAAGGCCATAAACCCTAGTCTTCTTTTGGTTGCAGCAAAGCACATAAATCAGCCCAGAGGTTCAAGTGAAAAGAGCTCTGTGTCCTGGACAGCAGATGATGAAACGGCAAAGCAAGCATTCCACTTGGTTCAGGCATCCCTGAGCCAGCAGGTCTGAACTCCTGTCTTCTAGTGCGAGTGGCTTCCTCTGTCTCATACAACCTCCTGGATACTAACATTCTGAGCCTACCAGGGTGTGTCTGTGTAGAAGGGTAATTTATAGCCTCTGACTTTCCTGCATTAGAGTGCAGTAAAATAGCCATTTTTGCTTCGTTAGCCTATTTGTCCTACATTTTATGTGAAGTGTCACAAAATGGCAAAATAACAAGTCTTTGAGTTTGCTGTTTGCCTCTGACTTAACAATCTCCTACAAAAGGGATAAGAATCCACTATTTGAAAGCTAAGAAAACTGAAAAAGTAAATGGTAACCGTCCTTAGGGGAGTCTTCGCTCAAATGATTTGCTGACCAAAGCAAAGAGGAGTACCGGATGCGGTTTCTGGTCCAGTGATGAGCATAGGCCCTCATCACCATCACCATAGCAACCAAGGTTCTCTCCATCCCAGTCCTCATGCAGGGCTCACGCAAACCATTCATGATTTAGAATACATTTCAGAGGGGAGATCGAGGATCACTCACACCGCTGAATCTTTAGCAGTGAAATTTAAAATTAAGTTTAGCTCATTTTAATTTTTGAAATTCCACCCTAACTGAAGGATGTGGCAGCTAAGGTCTGATCCAGCTGTGCGTGGGGGGCATTCCATTACCAGCTCTTTTTATGTGAAGTGTGTCATCACTAAGTTCAAGGAGACGGTAAAAAGACTTGAGGAATCCTCCCTACTTTCCATCTTTTCACCTCTACCCAGAGAGTTCCAAGAAACTAAGGAAATGACCCCAAAAGAAAACAAGGCTGCACAGAATTCTGAGGCAGTCAGGGGTACACTGAAAAACAGCAAAGAGAGGCTGGGGATGGAAAACCATGACGTCCTAGGGAAAGCAGAAAAGAAAGCCAGCACTGCTGGAAGGTTTCTCTTCAGAGAGAAATCCAGTCCCTCTGGAGAAGCAGCCACACACGGTGCATGATGAGATGGGGGCTGGAGAGAGCCCGTCAGGAAGGAGAGGATGGGGCAGGGCAGGGAGGAGGAGGGAGAAGGCAGCCTTGGAGGAGTATGGCAGAAACGAGGCCCCGCGTCCCCAGAGCCCACTTGCAGACCGGCCCGCCCGCACGCATGCAGAGGGTGAGGGCCCCGGGGTAAAGACTGGTGTCACAGTGGCCAGCCCACGGAGGCACTGGGTCAGCACTGATTCAGTGAACAGGGAGGAGCCGAGGATGTGAGCAGTGCGAGAAAACCTCCCACTAGGTCTTAGACTCGGAAACTGAGGCCTCCTCAAAGGCAACTTGACATCATCACCACAGCAGATCCTGTACCTCTCATGGCCCCTTCCACCGAAAGCTCCTGGAGGACAGGAAACGCATCTTCTGTCTGTATCACCGTTATCTTTGTTTCTCCAAGACATCTTCAGGCTCAACAGACGTTTGCTGAACTGCACTGAACTCGGCCAGTTCGATGCATGCTGTCCTCCCAGAGTGGACACGTGGGGAGTGACACGAGCCTGCTAATCCTTCTCAAGCACACTGATTGCCACCCTCCCCTTGTTCTTACAGAGAGGGATGAGAGACACTACTGGAAGAAATATTCCTCAGGGCAAAGGCTGGCTTTTTTGTTAATTACTTTTTCTAATTAAATGCAGGCATACTGGAAGAGGAAGGAAGATATGGGAAATAAATGACTTTACTGCAGATAATATTAATGAAATTAGAATGCTAACCCCAGCCCACTAACTACATTTCCTTTTCTGATTAGGTTACTTGCTTGGCTAATGAGGAAATACAGTGGACAGCGTATCTCTGGGTTTTAGCAGGACGTCTAACAGCATCTCTGAACAGTGAGATAGCAGAATTAGGTGGCTCTGTAGGCAGCCACATAAATCGTGCTGCTGAGTGTCAACCAGACGTAGGCCTAAGGCGGCTGCCTCGGGGCTCAGCTATGTCCTCTTGAGTACTGACTTCGATGAAAATGGTGACGACATGCTTATCAAACCTGCGGATGGCAGGAAAATGGGAGGCATAGCAAAAGGTGGGATGGCACAGTTAAGACATTTAAAAAAGCTCTTGACAGGGGAATGATGACGGCTAAGTCAACTCTAACAGGATGGCATTCTAAAGGGATGACGGTGAGGTCGGGTAAACCAGCTGGGTCAAGTACAGGGTTGGGAGGTGTGGCTCAACAATGATGCCCCTGGAAAAGACTCAGGGCTTTCAGCTGACGGGCAGACGGATTTAGCATAAAGCTGATGGAGCTTAAACTTCAAGGCCCCTCACTGGCACGGTTTCCCCCCAAAGCCCTGAACTTAATGGTGTATTCATAATATTGTTTTCTTTTTCTTAAAGGGAGCCCCCAAATTACATAGGTTGCAGAGGTCCTCAAAGCCTGCATCCCTTCCTGTTGACATTTAATTGTGGATGGTGATGGTCAAAAGTAACTTCTAGACTTATTTAATAGAAGATTGTATTCAAACCTATAGAAGTCACGGACTGTCACAATTCTGACCTGGTCAGTGATGCCTGGAGTAGGGTGTCCAGTGTGAGTCATGGCATTTTACAGAAACTGGACCAAAAACAAACAAATTGACATTGCTGGCTCTTCTTGGCCTTAACCTCTAAACACTACAGCTGGGCCCCTTTCTCTCAGAATATATTTCTCTCCCTAGATCACTTCATCTGTTTTCTCACATGCTGATGGCTTCCACATTAATGTCTCCAGCCCGACTTTTAGTTCCCTGAGCTCTGGACTCACATGTCCACCTGTCTGATGGCAGTTTAGCCAGGGCACTAAACGTGACCGAGACTGAACTCCTGGATTCCCCCATCCCATCCCATGCCCCAATGGAACAGGCCTGAATGACAGCGACCAGAGAATGGAAGAACTTTTAATATCTTGTTTTATGAAGAACAGTGGGTAAACTGAAAACGATTAATCTGGAGGAAAAAACAATTGGCCGCGTTGGCAAACGGTGTCTAAAGACACTGTCAGGTGGAAAAGGGATCACATTCCTTCCTTGAAGATACAATAAGAGAAACAAGGAAAAATTTTCTACCAGAGAGACTGAAAAATGTCCCCAGGAGATGGTGACTTCACCATCCTTGGGTTTCAGAGAGGGATGAGTTAGCCAGATGCTGTCCTAATTCCTAAGTCCTGGTTTTGTAGTTGACCTCCAATGACCAAGACTCCCAAAACCCGAAGCTCAAAATGCACTGATAATTCTATTTTTCAGTCCATTTATTTTTAGCTATTCTTGTTAAAAAATACATCATTTTTTGTTTTTCCCAAATTGTGTTCCTGATTTCTCTGGAGTGACTAGTATGTATCAAGCACTGGATAAAAGGAACAAAGCTGGACACCAAATGGCCTTTGAGGCCCCCTGTTACTGAGTCATTCTGTGATCAAACCCTGTCTCCAAGGCAGCGACAGGCAATCAGAGCTCTGGCTCAGTGGCTGGTCACCACTGGTCTCTCCAGCCATCTCCAACGTGGCATGTGCTTTCTCCAAAGTCCACAACGTCAGAAAAATAAAGGCTGAGTGGCGCTGGTTAGGGAAGAGGAAGAGTGAATTCTGCCCAGTGTCCTGCTGCTCGTCCTTCCCCACCCCCAACACCACACAGCTAGTCTGTAGGGAAGACTCTGGAGGTCCTTTCTCACGTGTGTTGAGCATGACTTTCTTCAAAGTATTGGGGGGTTATGGGGCAGGCAGAGGAGAAGATAACAGCATCTCTGGCCTTAACGACACCTGCCTGAGTGTGATGAAAAGGTGTGCCCTGCAGAACCCCCTCCAGTGATTACAAACTCGAGGAACGTGCCCTTGCCCAGACCTCACACTCTGCAGCTAAGGCTGTTTCTTTTTCTTCTGCAATTAGTGGTAAATTCTAATATATGCATAGGCTATTGTGCAAACTTCTACTTCTGCGGGCCAGTAAAAGTGATGTAAGCAGCAATGTTCATAACGCTATGCTTTATTTAAATAGAGAGATGGATGACTTGTGATACCTTCTTATTTAAAATTCTGGCAATGACAAACCCTTTTTTTTACATATCTGCTCTATTTGGTTTTACTGCAAAAAAGGCAAACCAATGACATGGGGGTAGCAACTAACTTTAGAACTGCCTGGGGATGCAGCAGAGGCACGGTGTGCACAGAAATGAGCCAGGAGCTCAGCGGGGAGCCAAGCCTACCAGGAGGCCGGTGAGCCACCCGCCCATGTTATTGGGCCACGGGGCTGTGTCCAGGCTTCTGCATCTCTCTCCCTTCTCCAGGTAAGGTGCCGATAGTGTCTGTGACCCCTGAGCTACCCGACAAATGCCCACGGGCCCCCAGGCACAACGTGAACATGGGGACACCATCTTGCAAAAGATTCCGACGTTACAGTGATCACACACGATTTCCAGGCAGCAGGTGGAGTGAGCATTGTGGCTCCAGCCTGGGAATTTCCATGCAATTGAACACAGATTTACGGGCCTTTAGTATGAGTGGGTGCAATGGACACAAGACATGCAGCCTGAATTCTGGCAGCCCTGGCGGAAGACAGGCGGGAACCTTCATTTTCAAGTGGTGAAGAGGGGACCAGCTGGGAGTGAGCCCTGGGGCCACTTCTCGCTGTGGGCAGCCAGGCTATCTGCCTCAAGACCCAGATGGCATCACACCTTCTGAGAGTCTGGCTTTCAAACACTACATAAAACATTCCTTTTCACCGTTTTGCCTTCCCCTCTGGTGGGTGGAGAATAAAACGTGGTCATGTCATCCGACATTTATATTTTTACAGAAGGCTCCAGGTGAGCCAAATGAAGTTGGGCAGTGTATTTACAGCTCTCGCAGTGAGGAAGAGCACACAGAGGCCTCCCTGTGGAGCACAGGGCTCAGGAAGATTAGATGCAGAGAGACAGATGGCCCTTCGCAGCCCCCATGAGACCAAGAGGCCGCCATCTCAGGAAGTTCTCAGGAAGGCGGTTTTAAATAGATGTGGTAACTCTTCCTGTCAGTACATCCCTCAACCTTTCCACGTAGAAATGTGCTGTCAGCTACGGGCAGCCCCAACCTGCTATGGGTGACAGCCCTGAACTGTTTCTGTAACTACTGTAAACTAACAAAGAAAATGAAAGACTAATGTTATTTTGGAAAGAGCAGTTTCCCAGTCGGGATAAATTCTCAAGCAGAAATAACCAAATTAAAAGCTTTGACCTTTGATTTTACAAAATACCACTAACATCATATAGTTTTCAATATTTCACATGTATCATCCTTGAATAAGATCTATTCATTAGAAATATTAATGACCCAGCTTCATCAACCTACTTCACCCATCTTTTTCTTGGGGCGTTAACGTGGCTCACGGAAGTGGCCCATTTTCCTACGTGCCTCCCTTTCTCGAGCCCTCTCTTTCTTGGACTGTTCAACCACTCCAAGTTCAAACATTGGGACCGGGCATTAAACGTGAGAGAAACTGAAATAATTAGACCAGGAAAAGTAAGGCCAAGTAGGGAAAGAAATCAGGGCAGTTAAATGTTACTAAAAACCCACGAGATCTTCGGAGAATCCTTTCAGATAACAGGAAACTTGGCTTTCTTTTGGGCTCTGTCATTTCAAGTTTCTCCATCATTTTTGCCATCTGTAAAATGCTGATTGTTCCAACCCCCCTCCATCTGTATCTCAGGCACATTAAGAATGGCTCCGATTAGTTAAAGACGAGGGCTCTAAACTCCTTCGGTGATGGGCCAGGGAACCGCAGTGCACGGAAGCACCAGCCACAGCTTTGCTAGTTTCAAAGGAGGGGGACACGCCCTCCCCTTCTTCTATCTGCCCCACAAGCTTTCAAAGAGCAGCCTCAGGCCACAACAGTGACCGAGCGGTGGGAGAGCTCAGCTAGTCCCGCACGGGAGCCCACCTCTTGATCGGTGAAAATCTCTATGAAGTTCTGGAAGGAGAAAGAGCCCGACTGCAGAATGAGCTCTCCGGTGTTTTCGAAGCACTGTCCCGTGAGCACGAGCAGCTTGTGGCGGGCGGCGTCAGTGATCATCAAACGCACCTGAAACAAAGCACAGGGAGCGGACGTGAGCCCAGGCGGCACCGCCATCCCCCTCAAGACAGGGCTCAAGACAGGGCTCGCCCTGCAGGGCTTCAAGTTCACTGCCAACAAAGTTATTCATTCCTCGGTACGCAGACTCCCCTGGGGAGTCGGACGGCAGCCAACACCTGTGGTCATCAGTGGCCCATGAGTGCCGTTTTCCACGTCTGGCTATACCCACAACAGCAGCGGGAGCTGACTTTCTGTCTTAGTTTCCTAGCCGTCTCCACAGCTGGTAACAAGTGTCCCACAGCTGTGTGTGCAAACAGCAGGCAGTCTGCGGACTAAGGAGTATCCCACAGGCCGAGGCACCAGGCATAAGCTCAGGGAACACAGATTTGCACCTGGGGTCCCAAGTCAGCACCCTCATCCAGGGTCCCTTTCCTTCCAAGCCACACACCAAACACAAAGCTCCAAGTGCAGCCTCCAGTGGCATCAGCAAGGTGCCTCCCGTGGAACATAAAGGGCTGGCCCGACTGGGACTCAGAGAGAACTGTAATGATTTGCACAAAAGCACTCTCTGTTCTTTCCATGGCAGGAAGCCAGCCCGTCCTTCAGCAGAAACGCGACATTTGCTCTGAGCCCCGTTTGGTTCCGCACAAGCTGACTGCTAGGCACGGGGCTAGGCATGAAGGCAGGGACATGAACCCACTGCCCCAAGAGCCCCATAGTGACTCAAGGAAACACACAGGACCGAGGTCACTGTTCCAGCCTGGATTCCTGAGAGAAACTCCACATTTTTTCCCCTACCATTTCTCACAACTGTTCCAGGCACTCTGCCCGGATAAATATTAATCCTCCAGCTCTTTAAAATTGTTTCTACTTCCTGATTCTGTTAGTCACAGAGAGACTGCTGGCCAGTCACTTTCCTCAGCCTGTGCCTTCATGGATTGTCAAATGGGATCATGGGATCTGATGGGGGCAGATGGAAGTGGGACCTAAACAGGCTACATAATGACAGCCAGAAAGTGGGAGTCACCCATATGCCCATCAACTGACAAACGGATGAACTCAATGTGGTCTAGCCAGACAATGGAATAGTATTCAGCCATGAAAAGGCTTGAAGTCCTGACACATGCTATAAGGTGGATGACCCTCAAAAATGTTATGCTAAGTGAAATAAGCCAGATACGAAAGGCCACATATTGTATGATTCCACTATCTGGAATATTCAGAATAGGCAAATCCATAGAGGCAAAAAGTAGATTAGTGGTTGCCTGGGGCTGGGGAGAGTGACTGCTAATGGGGTCGGGGTTTCTGTGGGGTGACGGACATGTTCTGGAATGAGATAATGATGACAATTGCATGACTTTGTGAAGATACTAAAAACCAATGAACTGCACTCTTTAAAAGGATGGATTTTATGGTATGTAAATTATATCTCAATTTTAAAAAACAGACTACAGTCACAGAGATGCTCCAAGCATGGGCAGAAGAGATGCGGCAGATACTGGAGGCTCCCAGGGACTGTGGCTACCTTAACATCCAAGGAGCCACTCAATCTCAAAGGTGCCAAATGTAATAAAGGAAGTGGGACATGAAGACCCACAACTCCTCTGGCCTGGGTGACCAGGGATCCCCAGCTCCCACCAAGTTCTTATCTTACAGTAGGCTCTGAAACCCCGTTACTCTCTCCGGCAAAAATTCCTCTGACGGTAATAAATAATATCGGTAATAAGAAGAGCCAACATTTATATTTCTGCTGTTAGGTGCCAAACTCTGTTCTAAGCGCTCGACACTTCCAGTCGCAACGTTGAACGTGAACATTAGCTGTGATCTCTGTCTCGCAGAGGTGGAGACCGAGACAGAGACAGGAAACAGCTTGCCCGAGGCCACCAGCTAGTAACAATGTGGCCCCAGAGGCCATGCTCCTGACCGCTCTGCTATCCTGCCTTTCAACAGTGACAAGGGGTGGGCAGGGTGGCTCTGCAGGGGCCTGCGTCTGAGACGCTGCTCTTCTCCAACCCTGGGTTCTCCGTGGCCCAGCCTGAGGGCGTGTGGTCTATTTCCCCTGCTGCATCCCAGCCAGACTCCCCCGCATCACCCTCCATATATACCCAGGATCTCCTATCCCATTGCCTCTACAAATACTCCCGTTCTGGCTAGCGTCTTCCGCTTTGTCCTCATTGGGAGGGGCAGTCTGGGGTGGTACCAATGCAGAGAACCAGCCACTGACTGGGGGTAAGGAACGTACCTGGACCCAGAACGTCTCTCTCCCTGTCCTCCCGCCACCTCCCCAGCCCCTCTGATCTGCTGGGTCTCTGCCCCGCTGTGTAAGGCCCCACCCAAGACCCCACAGAGCCGAGTGCTTACCTCGGTGCTGACCGCTTCATCTGAAGGGTTGATCAGGACCACTGTTTCTAAAACGTCACTTCGGTGATGAAGGATCTTTTGTCCTGCAGGCGCAAAAACACAGACAAAAGAGGAGACCCTTAGTTCTTCTGGGTTAACACTGCCCCGCCTGCTTCTGGGAGGGCAGAGACATGGCCCACGGCAGCAGGATTCTCCACACGGTCTTGGGAAACACAATCGGCGTCACAAAACAAGAGTGTGCGGACCCCAGCCGGCTCCTCGGAGCTGGGTCCGGCGATCTGGCGTGCCTCGCGCACTCACAACCCTCTAGTTCTCGAGGTTGGGCACCAGGCTGCCTCTGTACGCTGATGGCGGGTCGCATCTGAGACAGGGGTGGATGCCCGGAAAACTCAACAGGCTCTTGACATTTCCTTTCTCATGGTAATTGGGGATGTTTCTCCGCACCAGCCTTTCTTCTGGTGAGAACGGTGCTGAGATTAATTAGGAGCCTTATTGTGAAATGAATGACATCCAGAAACCCAGGCTAACAATTAGCCCAACAACCAGAATGGCTGTCTGAGGCAGGCTTACAGGCTGTTGGGGTATTCATTAATTAATTCACTTGCTCATAGAAAAGTGGAGGAACTGTGAGCAAATGAAGAGCGGAGAACAACTCTCCCACTGGACCGGGTGGCCACATGGCCCCTTAAGACAAGCAAGGCTGACAGAAAACAACAAAGCAAGGAGTTGTGGGGATGAAGGACCTGGCTAAGGAGGGCTGAAATTCTGCAAGGTTTGGCTCCACATCCCGGACTTCCCACACTTTAGGTTTTAGGGACATCGTGCGGCTGAAACCACCTCCAGCCCAAGTGGACTGCGGCCTATGGATGACCTACAAAGGCTCCCCTCCTCGGACAGAGGTGAAGTGCTGAGGCGGATGTGCGGCCAGAGTGGGCCATAAATGCTCTGCCAGTCAGGGAGGGACAGAGAAGAGCCCATTCCCTCAGCCAGGTGGAGGGAGACACAAGGTTGGGAGGGTAGGTGAGAAGGTGTCTGCTGCCTGGAAGCGCAATGAAACTTGGGAGACAGGGGGAAATGGAGTAGAATCTGAGGGGGACAGCCACCAAAGGAGAGAATAACCAAAAAGCAACTGTTTTCCAGAAAGACAGTTGGGCAATTCTTCACAAAGCTAGAACAGAATTACCATATGACCTAGCCACTCCACTCCCAGGTGGAGAGAAAGCAGGGACTCAGACAGATACTTGTGTGCTAGTGTTCACGGCAGCATATTCCACAATAGCTAAAGGTAGAGACAACCCAGAGGTCCACCGATGGAGGAATGGACAACCAAAATGTGGTCTATCCAGGCAATGGAATCTTACTGAGCCATAAAAAGGAATGAAGTCATGACACGGGCTACAACATGAATGAACCTTGGGGACATTATGCTGAGGGAAAGAAGCCAGACACGGAAGGACAAATACTGCATGATTCCACTTGCACGGAATATCTGGAATAGGCTGTTCATGGAGTCACAGAGCAGATTAGAGGGTACGAGGGGCTGAGGGGAGACGGAACGGGGAGTCACTGCTTAATGGGCACAGAGTTTCTGTTTGGGGGGATGAAAAAGTTTTGGAAAAAGAGGTGATGGTGCATAACACCGTGAATGTGATTAATGCCACTGAATTGGACATTTAAAAATGGCTAAAATGGCAAATTTTATGTTTTATATATATTTTACCAAAACTCAAAAAAAATTAATAATGCAATTTACCAAGAAACTGTTGAACAGTCCACTTTAAAAGGGTGAATTGTATGGTATGTGAATGTATCTCAATTAAGAAGTTAAAAAAAGAAAGCAGGCCAGGGCACACAGCTTAATTAGAGCTGTCTCCCTTTATACCATCAAGAACCAGAAGGACTACAGCGACAGCAGTGTGTTGAAGCACTTAGCCCCGCACATTGTCAAGCCTGTTCTCCACTGTCTTAGCTTTCCTAACAGCTAATATTAACCAGTAAACCCACATGAGACATGGAAGAAGCCCAAACTCTACAAGAATGGCGCTAGCCAGGCCCTCCTCCCATGGACTAGTTCATTTGATCCCGGAAGAGCTCCAGGACATAGGCACCAGGATTGTCTCCTGTACTGTGAGGACAACGAAGAAGAGAATTAGCCCGCCCACGGTCACACAGCCAGCCAGCGCTGGCGCCAGGACTCGGACCCAGGGTGCCCGGCTCTCGAGTCCCCCGCCTTGCTGCTCTGTGGTGCAGGTAACTGAGCTGGGACTTGGGAAAACAGATGCAGGACAGACATGGAGCACCAAGAAGAGCTGGGGAGAATCCCAGAGGAATAAAATCAGGGCCGTGCTTACAGAGGCGGGACGCCAGAAAGCATTAGGAGAAGAATATTAGCAAAGAGGAAAAGAGAGCGAAGGTGGCCAAACACCCACATCAAAGAGGGTAAAATCAACAGTAGGCGTGTGGTGCTCCCCTCCCAACGCCTGAAAACGAAGGGACTCCAGAACACACAACGTCCTGCAGCCCAGCAGGCGATGGCCCGGGCCTGGGAAAGAGGACCACACTGAGCCGCGGGAGCACGCTCGCTCCTATGAGAACGACCCAAGCCTGATGCTCGCAGCTAAAGCAAAAGAACATCAAACCAAATAAGCAAACGATATAAGGACAACCGGCAAAGCACAGAAAACCGCCCCCTTTCTAGGTCCTCCCATCGTGGCCTCCTGAAATAACAGCTTAGGTAGGAACTTCAGAGGCACCAAGTGGAGACAAATTAGCAAAAGCACAAGACCGCGAAGAAGTGAGTGGTCACTTCCTGGAGCACACTATCGAGGGGACAGCGTCCTGTACACAGAGCCCAGGCAGCATAATGCAATGGCGGGGCTGCAGGCCTGACCCTGTTCTGTAGACTTGAGCAAGGGACCACAGAGAGGCACCTCCCTCCCCGAGAGATAGGAAGGAATCGGCCCTCTCACCCCATCTGCACGATGTCCCCGCCCTGCTACCCGCGCCCCTCCGCTGCAGCCCAGCCTGCCCAGCTTGGCCTGCCCAGCACCTGCCAGCATGCCCTTCCTCCCCCGTTCACTGGAGGGCCTTCTGACCAGCCCAAGAAGTGCCTTCCTCCCTGGCTTCACCACTTGCCCACAAAACAGATGCTACGTGAAGCTGCCGTTTACCTCCACTCCTTCCGAGTCCATTTAAGACCTGCCTGCTCAGGAAGTCAACCGAGGAGGCTCTTTCTGTCCATCTTTGGGAAGCCTGACAGCCACGACACAGACGTGCACCACGACGCCATGGCTGCTCCTTCCACAAAAAGCCTTTTTATAGGATTGGATTTGAATGAAGGAGGGGATTTAGAGAGAGAGAGAAGCCTCAAGCTCTTGTCACAGCCGGACTGTTGGCCAGATTCTTCCGCGGACAACGTCACCAGGGGCTGGCCTTCCTGGCATCTGGCAAACCCAGGGCCTGCTGAGGGCCTAAAGCCATGCCCCCACCCCCTACGACCTTGTGGGGTGCCAGCTCCCCTGGTGGCAGGCAGCTCTCAGCTGCGGGGACGCTCACAAAGTTGCATATTTGGGGAATGTTTCACACTGGGAAACGGGCCAGGCATTCTTGAAGGAGAGGCCACCACCCTCGCCTGCAGAGGTCTCGTTCAGTTGCTTTAGAAAAGAAGTTCCCAGGAAAGAAGGACGACATGGTTGCAGCCTTTCTCTCTACCCCTGCAGTCTGCCTTCTCCAGAAACAGCTCCCAGGGAGGGCACTGGGCCGCCGAGATGGACAGTTAACTCTCTCAGCGTTGGTCTGAGGGAAGGATGCTGTCACTTATTCCTGCCACGAGAGTCTGTGAGGGCTTCCCCACACAGCCCAGTGTAACTGTGAAGGCTCCACGGGGGCATGGGGGGTGACACTGTTATGTGACAACAATCGGGTCTGCCCCATCTTAGGACCCAGAGCACCCCCGGGGACCCCCTGATGCAGCAGGGCCCTTGCAGACAGGGAGACTCGGTGTAAACTCCCAAAGCTACACCTGAAACCCAGATAAGCCCCAATTTTTCAGTTATTGCTGGGACTTTTTTCAATGACTGAGAACCTGACAGATTACTTCAAGCCATGTGTCTTTTCAGGTTGGGCTGTCTTAGTGGTTTACAGATTACTATATGCGACGGACTGAAATCTCTGGAAGCAAAATGCTATATTCTGGGTGTAGAATCTGTAGGAGGCTTAGGGCCTCTCCTCCACAGTCCACATTCGCCCAAACACGCGCTCACTCAGCCGCTCCCCTGGTTTTGCAGGAGGCTGACCATGGCTGAATTCAGACATCCACTATCGGGGCAGAGCCCCAACTGAACCCCATCAAACTCGGAAGCTCC